>NW_008595528.1:26709-51044 GCF_000691845.1 Merops nubicus
ATGAGAAAGGATGTACCAAAAAGGACTTCTTGAAACTGTCTGTCATTTATACGTGCTCTCAGACAGTGGGATTATTTACGTATGATTTTTCTGGAAAGCAATATCTTCTGGCAGAAAAAATCTTTACAGAGCAAAGGTTCCAGAAGTGCAGTCCATGGGTCTGTTTGCAGAACACAGCATTGCTCTACAGTCCATGCTGGAACTTTTCATATAGCTGTTTCTAACATACCCAGAGCTATAGCAAATAAAACATCTGTAATAACATCATGTAATAGATCCAAGCTTTACTGGGTGATCCAAGAGGCAATGCCTGCAGCCAAAGTGACCCATGGAAGAGACATCCCCTAAGAGTCTGGACTGTGCCCCAGCCATACAACCAGATCCTGTATACTCCCCCAGCTCCACCTAATACTGTGCTTGGCAGGGAGAAGCTGTTGCATTGACCTGTTCCAGGAGTATATGTCAGAAGAGAGGGAGTTCCCACTTCTGCTGAGGCAGAAAAAGGAAAGCAGTCTTTATGGGACGTGTGGACATGAAAGTCGATGAAGGAATTTTACCTCTCCCCTGAATAAACTTTTATGATTTACTCCTGCCTGATAAAACTTTAAAATTCCTGCCTTAGATGGTATGTAGGACCTATAAACCTCTCAGTGGAGATCATGTTTCTTTTCTGGTAAAAAAGACCTATTTACTTACAGAGGAGTTGGACTCCACTGTCAAGCACTGACAAATATGCTTTTTAAAGTGCTTACATTACCTCTTTGCTCCTTTTTGTGCCAATGCTTGCTACTGTCGTGCCTCTATGCACACAGCTTTGCATTCACTAGGTTTCCCAAAATATTGCTTACAGGATAAGTTCCCCACCTTGCTAGTACTGAATCTGCAGGGGAAAACTATGTTGAATTACAAGACAGTTCTGAGAGATAACTGTCAAAAAAAAAAAAAAAAACCACCACACACAGAAATTTTACTATCCTTAACAAGCTGCATATATTGTGTAAATTTGGAACAAACTGGTTTTATCTATTACATTTAATTGCATAAAGTTGGCCCTTAAACACAGGAACACCAATTGCCACTGCACTTAATGCAAAACAAACTCTTCAAGCATCCAGTTGCTTAGGATTGTCTTATACACCTTAACACCTGGTTCATAAGTTCCCTCACTCATATCCATTAATAACACTGTGCATCATTAAGGTTATTCCAGGATTAGAAACTTTTTGAACCTATGCCAGAGTTCATAGATCCTGCCAGAGACAGCAGTTCAAGCTTATCACATGGATTGCTTTACTGAGAGTGGTTCAAGCCATAACTTGAACTCATATTACCCATACTTCTTATTTGCAATCATAAAGGAAAAGGAAAGCTGGAATGCATTCAGTATTTCTTGCACTTTACATCACAAGAATGAGAACTAGAGGTAAGGTGAAGCACTGCCTGTACAGTAAACACAATCTGGTATCTGGCCACTAAGTATGAGATGGAATCCCCCCCAAAAAAAAAAAAAAAATTAATTCTGTATTTAAGTTAAATATCTATTGCATGCGAGTTACTTTTTAACATCATGGATTCTAATAATAAAGTAGCAAGATAGCTGGAAAAAAGTTCAGATTCTTGGCCATCAGAACTTTGCTAACACACAAAAGGACAGGGAAATGTAATTTTTTTTAATTCTAGCTTTATAAGCATCACAAGCCTTCTGCTCCTTGAACTCTGTCTCCCGCTTTGTTCCAAAAGGTATCCCAATGAGTACATGAGCATGCAGAGTCTGAATTCACTGTTGTCAAGCTTAATACCCTGTTAGATTGGTACTGTATTAGATGTGATGCCTTGTATTTGCAAGTTAAAGATATTACTACATATGGCTTCCTGTAATTATACTGCTGTTTGATATCACTACAGAAGAAAATGAAAATTACACCTGGTAAAATTACTTGTGACATATTTCCATAATTATGCAGATATATACACTACAGAGAGGAATAACTTGTGTTAATACAGCCTAGAAACAAATATTTTCCGAAGAATAAAGCACATGAATATGTTTTTGAGACTTCTGTAGGCTATCTGGCAAAACAATATCTTTTAACAGAAGGATCTGCTAGGAAGAAGGATCCATGTAAGGAAAGAATTTACAACAGCATACATTTCTTTTACACGGTTGCATGGAAATTAACCAGAAATAGTATCATTTCCCTTTATCCTATACCCCTTATTGTAATAAAGACACACAAAATCCAAGTGTGTCACTATTATTTGCTGCAGTTGAACACTACAGATAATTACTGAACAGATATTACAGCTTAATGATTGTATCCTGTGCCTTGCTGACAATTAAGGGTTTGGGATTTTTTGGTAAAACTCTGTATGTAAGAGAACAAGCAAATCAGGCAAAAAAAAAAAAAATTAATTATGTGCAAAATGAAATAAGGTAAGCCAAATATAACTTTCATGGAAAAAAAATGCAGGTGAAAAGTAAGAAAAAATCATATAAAAAAATTAATTGATTTCTATGCCTACTACCTATGAAACACATTTTGGGCTCAAATTTGTTCCTACTGCATTGGGTTGGGACTGCATCTTAGTTTTCTACAACAGATCCTTCTATACAAATGAAAATAGATGCTACAGTGCAACATTTATACAAAACCATCACCAGTTTGCTCTAATATGACAACTCTATACAACTAAAGACAACATAATATCTACTAACGGCTGCAACAAGAGAAGGACTAATCAGAGAGAGACATTACAGCAATTAGACTTTAACAAAGCAGAACTACATGTCACAGGCCATCCCCTCAGAAAGAGAGAAGCCACTTGCGAGGTGGTCCCCTGCCCCAGGCAGTGGTGGCAGAGCGTAGCTGAGGGCTAGAGAGGTGGCTATCTCACAATGACATTTTACATTCTCTAAAATCAATAGCAGTTCAGCTCTAAGTATACAATCCTGTTATGTCCTATCATGTTCCCTTATTCCAATAATTTTTAAGAACATCTAAAGTTTGTCAGTTTTCTTTTTGACATCTGGATAAAAGAATAATCAAGAGACCTACAGCAGGCAGAAAAATAGATCCCTCCAGCGTTGCCCAGCCTCTGAAACAGGACGCATGCAGACTGCTAGTGCCCAGAATATCTCTTCCTTTACACTGAAATTTATTTCTTGGCTTGTTGGAACAAAGATAAGTACAGAAGTAATTTAAATTAATGAGAGTGATACTAAGAACACCTTCTCACATTCTGGAGTGAATATGATTTTTTTTTAACATTTCTCAGTAGTCAGTACATCATAATTTTCACACTTTTTTAGTAGTTATGGCAAATTGGAAGGGGTACTCTAAACATCAGCACCCACCTCATCAGTGCAGACTGCATTTATGATCAAAGAGATGAGATAAACATGAATAATATGCCTTTTATTTTTGGATTTGAAGTAAAAAAAAGAAAAAATGCACACAAGGGAAGAACTTTCTTTTGTCTGCCCTCCAGTCTCACAATCATACTGCTTTGCATTCTATGGATACTAATATACAGCATAAAAGAAACATGACAAAAAAAAAAATCAAAACAACACATAGTAGAATTTATAAAAACCTGCAGTATCTGCAGTATGTTTTGTTTGTCTGTTTTGTAAATTAAATTGCCCAAGGAAGACCCAAAGGGTGAAACAGTGGCTCCAAGTGAATTCAGAGTACCATGAGTGTCTTGCAGGGAAGATGCTGAATGACAGCTGTGGTTTTGAGCTGTGGTTTCAAGAGTGGCTCAATACACTGACTAGAGATGTGACTCTGCCCTGCATAATAATCCTGCCTGGTATCAGCCTAAAGCCATTAACAGCCACCTGCTGGGCAGTTTATGTGAGATGAGTTGGTAATATCCACTCCATACACCAGAGATTGAGCAAACATAATAGAAACTCATGCAATAATGATTTTTATTTGGCAGCTAATGTATGTTTTGTTTATCTAGCAAAAGTAAATTCTGCTAGAACTGATGCCTAGAGCTGATTCTTCCACCATAGGATATGAGCAACTTCCTCAGTCGGAATACTGGTTATTCTTGTGCATTAAAAATATGAGAATAAAGCCCCTAGGGACTGAACTTTATACATGCAAATATCCCCAGTGATTTGATATTCCTCAACAACTGACTCTGCTATCTTGCCTGTCTCATTTCTTTATCACATCCTTTTCAGCTTTGCCTTATTCTCTCTTTTTCCCCTCTCTATTTTTTGATGCAACTCATCCTTCCCAGAGACCATCCCCCTCACAGCTCCACCTGGTGTGTTGAGAAACAGGGAACTTCCTCACCACTTGAGGCCACTACTTTTCTCTCTCTTCCTGTAAGTTATGTTTTTTCTTCAGCTCTGCATCCACCAACAGTGACTCGTTCCTCAGACCTGCAGAAACTTGTTTCACAAAGCACAACCCTTGGTTTATCCTTGGGCACCTCCATAATAAATGCATCCATCAATAACTGCATGGTCTGAACCCCAACCTCAGTTAAGAATCACAGGCAAAAGCCTAGAGGCTTTGTAAAATTTATTTTCATGTCCAGCAATAAAATTAGGCATGAAAATTGAATTTGTTTCTTCCTTTCAACAAAGACATAGGCAGGTGTCCTGGTTTGAGCAAGAACAGAACCAATTCTCTGTTCAGTGATTTTACTTTCCAGTCAAGTCTCTTCTAGGTGACTGAACTTTCTGAAGTCAATGGCATATTTTTGAAGACAGTTTCAGGAGTGATAAGACTTGATTTTGTAGTTACTACTGAGGGTTGATATGCAGAAAGGTTTTTTCTTTTTCCTACAAAACCCAAAGTCACTGCTAAATCTTGTGTACCACATTGGAGTGCCATAAGCAAGATGGTCCTAAATAAGTAAAAAAGATTGCACTTGCATGGAGGAGTGGATGGGACAGGTAATCCAAACCTGACCAACAAAGTATTCCATTCTGTATATATCCTATTTAGTATAAAGCTGTGAGATCACAAAGTTCAAGCTCTCTTCTGTGGCTGATGTTTGAGAAGGCACTCTGTTCTTCTGCCTTCAGTCCCAGTTGGTGAGTTTCTGAACCCAACTCCAGTTCCTGGATCCTGTTCCTGTTTGCTGCTGAGTTCAGCCGGCACTCTGGAGGATTTTGATATTGATCTTGTATACTTTAATACATTTCATTATCTTATTAATATTAACTTTTTTTTTATTTATTTATTGTTACAGTTTTATCAAAGCTGGTTAGATTTATTTTTTTTTTTCTCCTGACCTGTAAGTCTCTCTCACTTATTCCTTTTCCTTTCCCCTTCTGGGAAGGGAGAAGGGTTAAAAGACAGAATCTGTCATTCCTTTGGTGGCCAGCCCAGCTTTAATCCTTGTCAGAAGGGCAAAGATTTCTCCACTCAATGAGAAGAGATAAGTCCATTTACAGCCTGGGTCATGTAGTCTCTCTGCTCTTTATGAAGTACTCTCAGATTCACACTCTGACAAATGTGAAGGTCTTAAATTCACCAAAACAAACAAACAAAAATTCCTAAACCCACAAAAACCCTGAAAACCTTTTGTGCAATAAAAACATGGAATGTTAATGGACCATGCTTCGGTCTACAACCCCAGATTTTGCTACACTTAAACATTAAAATTTTATAGACTTATTATTTGTAGTGTATTTATTTGGAATCATCATCTGCCATGAAAAGCATCACTACAAAATCTACAGCTTTTTCCCTAAGTAGAAAGCACACTCTTGGATATTTTTCTACCACTCACAAGGAGAAAGGCTCATGTTTTTGTTCTTCAGTCCCCTGACTCACTGTATAACTTTGTGACCTCTTTTTGGCCGCAGAATTTGCCTTGAACTGAACTATATCACTTCAATCAGGTTAATTTTTTCAGCCACAGAGAGCTGGTGATACAAATTGTTATTGCCAGCAGTTACACCAAAGAAGAGAACTGAACAAATAATTCTGTCAAATTTTCTTCTGTATTTGTGACTCATCTGCAAATAAATCCAACTTTTCACATGTTCTTAATCACTAAAATTATTTCAACAAATAGTTATTACCATGAAACCGACTTACATATTAGGAAAATTTCCTCTCTGTAAGTCTGATAGGTCTCTTATGAAGTTTAGTCCACTGTGAAATCGATGATGAAATTCTCATTAACTTCATGACATTAAGACTCATTATTGTGTACTTCATCTATTCCCCAATTACCTGCAATTTGCTTCCACTAAAACTTCCCTCAGGCAAGTCCTACCTTATTGGACCACGGTCTCCAACTAATGTAAATAGCCAAAGGTGGTTCAACTTGTAAATTTTAAAATCAGATGTGCAATTTTAAATTATTTGGAAAAAATGACTCAAACATTAGTATTAGCCTTCCTTGAAGCTCATTATCTTCTCTCCAGGGTACTCCCATCAGTAAAATCTGAGCATTTGAATGCTTACATGATGAGCATGAAAGACTGTTGTACCAGTGAGTAGTGGAATTCTGCTAACCAGCCCATGAAGAGAGATTACCTAGATATACATCCAAAGCTGCTAAAGCTGTGCTGTTTTGTTGCAGCAGACAGTATTAATGACAAAAGATAGATGAAAGGATTATATCTGCTCTTTAGGGAATGAGTAAGAGATCTATAATAGAGGAGACCTGCAAGAAAAATTTTTGAAACAGCTGAGCTCAGGAAAGGGAATTAGGTCAAAAAAAACTAAATCATGTCAAATCATAGAGATGAAGGGGAAATTCTGGTTTCACAATGGATGTGCTCCTCCTCTTCTAGTACTAATTGTTTAAAGGTTAGGCAGATCCAATTCAAACACCTCTGTGAATCCATTGGACTAAAGGAAGTTTGCAGAATACAACTTATTTTACTATAAGAAAAATGACCAAACCAAAACAGCACCACCACAAAATAAACCACCACAAGAAGCCGTCAAGGGGCAAGAAAAGCAAGTCTGCTCCCGAAGTGGAGTTGAGCCAGGAACAGCAAAGGGTCGCCATGGGGGAGAGCAGGGAAGGGTGTCACCAGGCAGGGCCCATCCACCACCCTGAGTGAGGCAGCAGGGAAGATCCTGAGATGATGGCCAGGTCCAACCGAGAGTCCAAGTCATATGGCAATACCATAGTGATAAGCAGGTCCAAGTTCAAGCCAAGAAGCCAGCCCACAGTTTGAGGTCAGCTTCAATGGGATCCATGTACAGGCAAGGCCACTGTGGCTGAGCTGGAGACCAGAGCCCCTCCAATGTAGCACAGGGCAGAGGCTAAAGACTCCCATGGGTGGAAGTCCCAGGTAAGGCTGATCGTTAAGGCAAATTAGCACCCTCAGGGCCCTGACGAAAACCCATCCTTCCACAAATTTACAAAGATAACAAAGGAACTGCATTTTAGCCAGAAATTCAGTGCAACTCATGAAAAAAATGCTTAAGTAGGTAAGCATTAATTCTCTTACTAATTTCAATGCACCTTTAAGCAAACTTAGTCTCACTATTAAAAATAGCCTCAACATTTCAAAGTAGTCCTATACCTACCTGTTTTGCTCTGTCAAGGGCTTTGACAGAACTGTTTCACATTTCTCCTTCCATCTCTGGCTACTCATCTTTAGCTATAGATTAAATCAGCCTGGAGGCTTGACTCCTTTTCTGTCTATTCAAAGTTTGAGGCCGTGTGGGGGAATTGACTCAGATGTTAGTTATGTTGTTCTATAACAGTTAAACTGAACAAGATTTTATTGATCATATATTTTCCTGAGAGACGACTTGCAGCTGAATTAAACAGGAAAAGAAACAATCACAGTGCTTTCTTATAACTATAATTTTCTGTTTTTCTGACCTGACATGAATTTGCTGTTGTAAATCTTTCAGTATAGATTGGATTTTTTCCCATTCTTCAGCTCAAAAAGCAAAGGCTTGAGTATGCTGTTTGTTTTGGTGGTTTTGTATTTTTTTTTCCTTTTATTTTTTGTTTGTTTTTCCTTTTTAGGAGAGGATACCATGTTTCCCAACCCAAAATATTCTTCAAGCCTTTCAAATGTACTCCATATTACCACCAAAATTTCACTGTGCACTTTATGGTCAGCCATGTTCCGGTGTCATTTTCCCTTCCTTAAATTCTCAGGAAATGCAGTGGCATTTGATGTATAAAGAGGAGAACAATTTGCTGCGAGTGGCAAAATCAAAATCAGTAAGATTACATTCAGTTGGTGGTGAAACAAAGCTTAGTATCAGGCAAAAACTCTTACATAAACTATTTTATTATTTGCTTCCCACCATGACAGCAGTAGGCTGTTTACGTAGCATTGAGGGCATCCCACCCTCATATTTCAAGACAGCATTCCAATGCAGTTCATTATAGTTTGATCATCTAATCTATTCTTGTTCTGCATAATGTTATTTTGTATATATGGTTTAAAAAATTAAGCTTGTTTTATTATTATAATCACTCTTAAGTACATCAAGACATGGAAGTGAAAGCCTCAACACCACTCCTAATAATGTGAACTTCAGATTAAGTTTCTTCCATCATCATAAAGTGGATTGAAAAAATAGAATTGTCAAGCCACTTCAAATATGCTCTGAACTGGGACATATTTTAATGGTAAAGTGAAATGACACTACTGTACCAAAATCGTTTAAATATTACACTAATTAACTAAGACAGTTCCGTGAAGAATAGTTACAAATAATTAAAGTAACTTGAATTTAAAGGAATTTCACAGAATGGTAGGGGTTGGAAGGGATCTTGAGATATCATCTAGTCTATCCCCTCTGCTAAAGCAGGTTCACATGAAGCATGTTGCACAGGATCATGTTCAGGAGGGGGTTGATTATCTCCAGGGAAGAGGACTCCACAACCTGTCCGGGCAGCCTGCTCTAGGGCTCTGTCACTCTCAAAGTAAGCAAAATTTTCCACATGTTCCTCTTTGTGCCTGTTGCCCCTTTTACTATCACTGGGCACCACTGAAAAAAACTGGCCCCACCCTCTTGGTGCCTGCTCTTTAGATATTGATAAGTATTGATAATATCTGCTTTCAGTCTTCTCTTTTCCAGGCTAAACAAATGCAGGTCTCTCAGCCTTTCCTGATAAGAGAAATGTTCCAGTCCCTAAACATCTTCACAGCCTCCTGCTGGACTCTCTCCAGTAGTTACCTGTCTCTCTTGAACTGGGGAGCCCAGACTGAACACAGTAGTACTTCAGATGTGACCTCACCAGGACAGAGTAGAGGGGGAGGAGAACCTCCCTTGACCTGGTGGTCACACTTCTCAATGTACCCCAGGATACTACTGACTTTCTTTCTGTGCTTTTGATTCAGTGAATCAATAGCAACACTCAATGGAATACAAGAAAAAGCACAGATTGGAGTTATTTGCCCTCACGAGTTTTCCTTCTTAGCTTTTATCACAAACACCTCCAACTCTCCTGACCTTCGCACTAAGAAGTTAGCTGCAACTACCAGGGTCTTCTCCAAGACCTGGATAGTCTCAGGAGAGTGCAGTGTGGTGTCAGGTACCGTAGAGGCAGGTAACAGATCTTACAGACTGATCTAGATGCATTCCACATCCATTTTTTAACTGGCATGAGGAAAGAGCCAGGAGCTTACTGGCCTCTTTTGAGGACGCAGGACAAATTCTACCATTTCCCAGTTTTCGATTTTGACTAAGGGCCTGAGGCTGCAACTGTTAGTGGCTCAGCATCAGTTCCCTGTGCAAAAAGAAGCCAGGTTCCGATGTTTTTCATTCAAAACACACTGTGACATTTTCAAATCAAGCAAATGTTTCATAGTGAAGCTATGAACTCCATAAATACACCTTATATTATGAGAATGGAAGTTACCTAAAGATACAAGCAATTCCCACATAATCTTTCCTCTAGAAAACCTAACAAGCTTTCACAGACTGAAAAAGTACTAGAGGAAAGGTTAACATGAAGTTATAATGTTAGGCCTGGTCATGACTCGTTTTGTCACTGTTGCTGACACTGTCACCAACAAATCAGTATAGTCAAAATCACTATTCTGAAGTACATTTGTCAGTGTTACCTAAAGAAATACTAACAATATCTATAATGAAATAAAAGCAAGCGTTTGTCAACTGTTGTTTTCAGCACTTGGGTAGGTGTACAATGGAAAGACAAGGGCTGGTAAAACAAAGTGACTCCTGCAAAGCACATTATATTGACTCACAGCCTCGATAATAACTTCTCTCAGTTTTTTTAAGTCTTCCTTTTGAAATTAATTTCTTACAAGGGGAAAATTATTCTTTATTTCCTTCTCCTTGTTCTTAATTTTCTTCTAAATACTTTAGATGTGTTGGGTGGAAAAGTCTGTCAGGGGTTGAGGCTGGGCTAGTCACTAAACAAAGGACAGATGCTGTCTTCAACCCTTCTCCCTTCCCAGAAGAGGAAGAGAAGGGAAATAAGGGAAGAGAAATTTAGGGGGGGGTGATGAGACACACAACACATAACACAAAAAAACCACTTCAACAGCTTTAGTGAAACAGTAACAATAAAAAGAAAATATAACCATAACAGAAAAAAAAATACTAATGAGAAAATAATATTAATGATAAAATAATGCAATATATACAAAAATATACAAAACCAGTATCAAACTCCCCCAGAGTTCAGGCTGAACTCAGCAGCAAATAGGAACAGGATTCAGGAACTCACCAAATGGGACTGAAGGGCAAAGAACAGAGTCTTCCTCAAACACCAGCCACAGAAGAGAGCTTGTGACCCTTGTGATCCTTCAGCGTTATATCAAATAGGTCGTATACAGAATACTTTGTTGGACAGGTTTGGGTACCTGTCCTATCCACTCCTCCCTGCAAGTACAGCCTTTTTACTTATGATTCTCTTCTTATAGCACCCCAATGTGGTACACAAGATTTAGCAGTGACCTTGGTTTTTATAGGAGCAAGAGTCTTTCTGCGTATCAACCCTTAGTAGTAACAATAAAAATCAAGTCTTACCATTGTTAGAAGCAGACACTGTCTGGGGAAAAATAAATAAATAAATAAATAAATAAAAACCATTGACTTCAGAATGTGCAGTCACTTAGAAGAGACTTAGCTGGAAAGAAAAATCACTGAACAGAAAATTGTTTCTGTTCTAGCTCAAACCAGGACAGAGTCATAGGGAAAATGGGCTTCTAAGCAATTGTCCCCCTTGGACACCTGACACATCTTTGGGCTCCTCCTTTTCTATCCACACTTTGTGCAGTCAAGACTGGAAGAAATGCCATTGGTTCACTGAGAGGAGCAAACAGCTCAGGATAAATCACAGTAAGAGTGTGCTAATCCATACCTACAGACCAAATCTCAGACATTTTCAGGTTTTCCTCAGATCTCAGAGCCTGTTTCTAGAGTGCCAGTAAACACAGGAAAGCAAGTATGCTGTGACAGCAGAGCGAGAAGGGCAACAGGAGGTGAAAACTATTGAGACAGTTGTTCTTGAGAGTGAAGGGCTAAGCAAGGACATAGACATCCTGGACTCAGTTCACAGCCTAGCTACAGGCTTCCTGCCAGGGGTGAGACAAGTCGGTAAAATGCTGTGGCCCAGTTTCCCAGCTACACAACAGAGTAATTTCTTCCTTTTTCCTACACACATTCTGTCTCTCAGTTACAGTCAGTGCTTCAGCAGCTCTGCCCCTGCCACAAAAAACCCTCTGCACAAGCCTTCCTGACTGGGGCTCTCCAGGGACCTACACATGTGGTTGGAGGAACCTTCACCAGAAAATAATGAGTGAAGAGCAAAAACACACATGCCATGAAATAGCACCTGAAAGTCTCCCATGAACTGCTTAACTGAGAACACCAAGAGGCTAGGGAACGTGTCCATCCACCAGAAGTGGAATAATTCAGACAATGCCAGGAGATTAAATGGATTGCTACATGGAGATGGAAACTACAGATATAACACCTGCTAGCAACAAGGGACCTCAAAGGAGTTTCTGAACACCTGTCTGGAAACCATCCACTTCTGATTAAGAGTACAGCAGGTTTGGCCTCTCACTGTTGCCCAGATGTGTGCAGCTATGTAAACTATGCAAAAGAGTAAGTGAATGAATAGTGGAAATAGTTTTCTGCTATTAACAGCTCATATTTATATTTTTTTTACAAAGAACAACATTAAAAAAGGTGTTCTAATAAATCTGACTGGGCTCTGTGTTCCCCTCAGACTCGATCACCTTTCAGGGAAATTTGCAACACTTCATCAGGTGAATTTGAAGTACGCAACACAATATTGTCATAATCTCTTTAAGGTCTCAAGATGCTACTTGAGATACAGTTGTATTATTATTACTGACAGTAGCAAGAAATGGTTGTAATTCAGGAAAAAAATTCTCAACTTCACTTTACTATCTTGATTTATAACAACTGAGTGTAATCTGCTTCACTTGTAAACAAACATTTGTTCTGAGCTTTTATATAAAATGGCAATGAAATGCAATAAGCCAGTAGCATGATGCAGAGAAACAGGAGAACAGAACCGAGATACATGAGCATTTCCAGATTGATGAATCATGCAATTTGCAACCTTATTGCTGTTTCACCAAAGAGCATGAGCCAAGATAGTTACAATAAGGACATTCATTCTTTGCTTTAAAAATATTATTTTTTAAAAATCATATCAAGGATATTCTATGTAACACATATTGCACAAAGTCAAGAGGTTTTGGGGTTCTGCACTAATGCCAGGGACTGGAACCAATAAGCAATAAAATAAAAATCTAATAACAGATAAGACATTCATTTTGATGAACCAACCTTTATAGTGTAGCTCTGTCAAATAACAGCTTGTACATGTCCTTGGACTGTCCTGAGGTGTCCAGGCAAGATCAGCAAGAGAATAGCAAAAGGAGAAGCTGGAGTCTTGAAGGTAGATTTGAAACCTTGTTCATCTACAGAACTGTATGTCAATTTACCCAGTTCACATATCTGAAATTATAAAATAAACAAAGATTCACTTCTAATACCTCATGCTTCACATATGTTCACAAGTTAAAATCAATTTTCAAACCAAGAGTAACTGATGTATATTTATTTGATATAGCAAAATCTTTTTGCTTGTGTAAGCCAGTAAAATGCTGATGATCTAGATAAAATTTCCTGAAGCAGCCTGATGCCCAAACACACACTCTAGGTTCTCATGGCCCAAAACAGAAATTCACAATAGGAGTAAAAGTTGCAGGCATCAAAAAAAGAAGCTGTATCTTAAAAAAAAAAAAAAAAAAAAAAAAAAAGGCTCTACAGTTCAATTCTAAGTTTTTGGGGGTGTGAAAAGTGGCTGTCCCACTTGCTCCCCCAAATGAATACTACTCGTGAAGTACAGGAAGTATAACAGGACATTCACCTCTAAACCTAACTTCAGTTTTCAGTTGTTTGCTGATCCTTTCATATTTAGGTCAAAGGATTATGCTAATGCAAAATCATGGCAGAGAAATTAAATACAGTGAGGAATTTTAACACGTAGAAATGCAGCTCACCATGTCGTCTGCCTTACTGCCAGATGAACAGTTAATATCTGTGCTTAAAAATGCCTGCAGTGTCGTTCACCTACAGCAGGGGTTGGAATTTCCTGATTTCTTTACACTTAGCCATATATGATATCAGGCTGCCTTCTTATGCATTATGCTCATATGGGTTTGATTATAATGACAGCTATAATGTTCAGATAATGTTCAACTTAAGTAACATTTTCAGCAAAAGATTTCAAAGCACATGAGAAAGGCAGCCAGCATTTTTATTCTCTTTCTACATGTGAGAGAACAGACTCAGAATAGGAGAGTGACTTATACTAGCTCCCTTCACCCAACAGCACAGAGCCCAATATAGGACATGGTCAATAAAGCAAAGTTTTACTGTAGCAGCTAATTTGTAACTAACAGCTGTTAAAAATCACAGAGAAAACAGTTGGATATTGGAAAGAGTTAAATATTTGCTCTGCTCTGACAGCAAGTAAAGTAGTTTTGTGTCTTTGCCAACTAACTGATATAAGACATTGCTCAGCTAAGGGCAATGGCATACTTTAACCAGCAGACAGGGGTCTCCATCCCACTCCCCCCGAAAGTAAATTGGAAGAGAAAACAGGAAGTTTCAGCAGTGCAGAGACAGATAAAGCCTGGCAAAAACAGGCAGATGAGACAAAAGAGAAAATAGTATGATCAGCAACACCAAAGGGCAATATGGATCATAAAACAACTGAGAAATCAATTCAGCCATGAGACTGAGTCTAATGAGGCACCTTTCCCTGACAAGCTGAGTCAAAAGGAGACCACAGACCTCAAAACCTCTACCAGGGAACTCCTCTTTGCCCCAGGGGCTGGTCACACTTTCGTGTAGCTTTCTGAGACCATGATTTGGTGCTTGAGCCTATAATATACAACAATACCAGAGCAGATAACTAGAAACCCTGATTCATTCATTACTGTTCATATAACTGCCTGGGTTTTTAAAACATAATTTTGTTGTTGTTCTTAAACATAAAAGCATAGAGAGCATAGAGTGTGTCAGTTGTGGGGCCACCAAGCACGTCCAGGCTCAGACAATGAGCTCAAAGAGACCATCCAGGAATCATCTCCTGGCTGAATGAGCCAGCAATTCATATTTAGGGGACAACTGCCCACCAGGCAGCGAGGGCAACTCAGATCTGGTCCATGACACCAGGGAAGAGAGGAGCAGATAGATAGAGTGAATTATACAAGTGGGAGATCTCGTTTATTGCAGGTGGTACTAGGCAGGAGGGAATTAGGAGTGTGGTCTTTCTAAATGCTGTTGGCACAGCCCATCCTCCCAGAGATTCAGGTACCAGAGCAGTGGCCAGAGGAGTGGTAGGCTGAACATACTGACCCTAATGTGAAATCTGATGATATCAATAGAAGCATTTCCTCCAGCATGAGATGATTTTGGATTGCACCAATATCAATAGCAGCTTTGAAGTGGAACAAGCTTTCATCATTATACAGATAGTCCTTGGGCTCCTCCTTTTCCAGTTTTAACACAGAATGACAGCCCCTTTTGCAAATTAAACAGCTGGGGAACAAATTAGCCAGATCTATGTACAGTCTAGAAAATTAACATTAATTAGCCTTTTGTTATGTGAGTAAGAAAGCTAAAGTTAAAAGTTAAAATTCACCCAGTGATCTGGGCTCACCGATTTGTTCAGCGTGTTCACGCCTCGCACTGCACTGATCTCTGGGTGTATTGGGAGTAGAGAGCCAGCAATGCCCCACAAACCTGCAGTGGATTATTCCAGCTGATACCACATATACACAGTAACCTCCTCCATAAGCCTAAACTAATTCAAACTTGAGAGATGTAGGAAAAAAGTCAGCTTAACAAAAAGGTATAGGCAAAGGATGGGAAACACATGAGTTGGGGGAGAGTGAAATGCTTAGTTTTACAGAGAAGTTGCATCCAAAAAATAATTGGCATGCTCACATGTATTTGGTGAAATATAAATACATGAAGAATACCAACATTTCTTTTCTGATTTTGTTTTCCTAGATGGCTTCCTCCAGCAGACATTTCTAATATCTTTACTTCACCTATTAACACAGCCTTAGAAAACTCAGCACATCAGTAATCAAAATAAGCTGAATCCTCACTGGAAATTCCCAAACACATGGCACAGTGCAAAGTATCCCAGCATGACAAAAGGATGGGAGATGCTTGGACTGTGGCCAGTCTGGAAGGGTTCCCCTGTATCTCTCATCCAAAAGTTTGTTCCTAAACATATGTCCCTAAGTAAATCAAAAAATAAAAAATAAATCAGGATTCTTAGGCAATAAGAAATATAGATTTTGTTGTCTTTCTCAAAAGATAGGAGGATGACAAGGAAAAAAAAAAGAAAAAAGGCAGAGATTCAGGAGTGAAGACAAAAGTAAGAATGTGAGGCAAGGTAGTGTAAGGGATAGGGTAGAAATTACAGATCTGGATGGATAAAGCAAAGAATTACTGGGCAAGAAAACTGGATCTAGGAAGACAAATGGGAGAAGAGAAACTCAGTAAGGAAAAACAGAATCAGGTGAGAAAAACAGGACATGAAAGAAGTAGTGCATTATTGTTTAAAAGATGACACAACATATACTCAGAGCAGGCCTGAATTAAGGATTCACTCTCAGTGTTTGTTCTGTCATTTCCCAACGTCTTTCTGGCAAATGATTAACTTTGCAACCTTAATTAGTGTTTTTTCATGTTATTTTTGTGTGCTTATAGCACGTTATCTGAGAGGCTGAGACTTACCCATGACAATTGGAGTTTTCACATTTAAATGCTTCTGGAGCAACCAGAGCATAAAAGTGTGTCAAAACAATCCCTTCGTGCCTAGCTCACACAGAGCTAAAGTTATTTTCTTTGAAATCCCTTGAAAAATAAATTCACTTCTGAGAGAGGAACAAGCATGAAAAACTGCATACCAAAAAGTGATTGGAGGGATGTTACAAACCATGTAAAAAGATAAATCAGAACTAAAAGTCATCATGTCTGTCGGTGCCATATAAATTGTGGAGTACCTCTATGAATACGTGTTCACCAGTAATCCTGAGGGAAGTAATCTCCAACAGATTTCACTTAAATTTTAAAAAGAACCTTCACGTAATCCATGGTTTAAAAGTTCTCAGACCTGGGAACTGCACTACATCCCTTTTTACAGACGGAATACAAATATTAACCATCAGAGGTCTCCTGTGGTCAGTACTGATGGATACATTCCTGGATATATCTCTGCAGATCCCTTTAAAGGAGGTTGCGGCTGAAAAATTATTTATTGGAAATAATTTAGGTTAATAATAATTTTTTTAAGAAACACCTAAGTGGAAGCAATTAAAACTTGCAAAAGATGCAAAGAGCTTTAGTACATAATTTGATGAGGAACAAACACCCTATTTTTATTTTACTTTTATTTTATTGTATCTTTAAAGTTTGACAATGTAGACAGGAATTTCCAAAGTCATCTTATAAAACAGCCTTATAGGATGGTCTTCAAGACCTTTTCTTGACATTATATGTGATATAGTATTTTGCTTGATCTTCAGCATCCTAAACATATTCACAGTTGCAATAGGCATTGAGGGACTGTTTTCTTCACCTAGAAGACGGAGATCGCAGATCTCAAATGACAGAGCAGACGACAAATGTTCAGGAACAGATGAGAGCACTGAGCAATGCAGGATCAGCAACCTCGGCACAAACAGCATCCGATATCCTTTGAGATCCTTCCTGTGAGCCCCCTGCTTTGTTTATTTACTTTGTTAATAGTCATTAAGCAACACTGTACACATTGCTCTAAGGAAACTGATGGTAGCAGTGCATTTGTTTACACCGTAATAATCTAAGATCTGTAGCCCCTCTGCTTTGATTACTCAAATACTTACCTTCATTTACTGTTAACCTTCAGTTAATAAGTGGATTCTGATGATTTCATTGCCACAATCCTCATTCATTACCCTGGAAGAAAGTTGCACTTCTAACCTTTTTTTTTTTTTTTTTTTAACTTAACCAAATGTTAATAAACCTTAACATTAATAAAATGTTAATAAAATAGACCTTATTTAAAGGTCTATTTGAATAAAGGTCTTCTTGTTTTAGTCAATATAAACTAGGGCATTTGGTGTCACCAGGAGCAGGCATTTAGTAGACAAATAACATCAGTAACTTACATGAGTAAGGGGTTTCCTTTGTTGCTTTTTGTAAACCTCTGCATTGTAGGCATCTCTGATTATTGCCAGCGATTTGTACATCTGCTGTTCATGAGCTACAAGACAAGAATTCACAGTTAGCACTTTTTAAAGTGCTTTTATGTCATGCTTTTAATTTCATTTTTGCAAGCTTGGATAATTTTAATTTGCTTCCTTTGAGCACTTTCTAAGTTTTGAGCAGCCAAAAGGGGAGATGCAAAATAATCCCATTCATTTCCCGTGCTATTAAAAGGAGCTTGTCAGGACTGGCTGGGACAACTGACATTAAAAGAAGCATCTGTATCTTAATGAGATATCACCAATGTCACCCTAGCACCACACCCAAATAGGTAAAATTCTCTGCATCTTTGTCTCTTGCAACTGTCTCCAAAAATCTACATTCTCCTGGCAACGATTCACGTCTCAGACCGATACATTGCTGTCTCTGCAAAATCAAGATTCAGCCAAACAGCAGCATCAGTAAATGTTATAACATCCCATTTGATTCATTGTTCCAGATGTGACTTTCAGAGCCTAGCAGGACTACTTATAAAATATTGTTATTAAAAGAGCCATTTTTATCTTTCTCCATATTATTTGTATTTATTAGAGAAAGGAAAATAAGTACAAACCCCACTAGTGCCACACTGAAAAGTAATAAACTAAATCCCCAAATACAGGAAATGAAAATACTCTGATCTTCCTAATAGCAATGCCTCTGAGAACGTATATGGAATTTATTTAGCTGCATGTTTAAGCAATCCAAGAGATAATTAAAACTGCCATGTACGTATGGGTGTTGGAAGTAAGACAGTCATGTCAAAATGAAACCAACATACCTTGATTTTTAATTTCCTGGTCCTGATTTTTAATTTTCTGGATTTCTATTTGTATGCTTGAAATTTCTTTGGTACACATTTTAGTTTTAACATCTGTGTATGAAAATAGATAAAGCATATCCATACATCTGTATACTTATATATTTTGTATAATCTCTGAAGCAAAGCATATACAGAATACTAATAACGCTGCTTCTTTCTCAGAAACAGATAAGTTCCAAGAGTCTGGTCATATCTCAAGGATGACATATTTTGGTCTCTTAGGTGAAAGGAGGCAAGGAGATAGCCAGCTGGCTCATGTGGAGTTAAGTCTCCCATGCCAGCTGGACAACAAGCTGTATCACTCTTAGCTTTGAAGGCTGCTGCCTGCCTACTAACCACAGAAAGACCAGAAGAGTTAAGATGCAGTATCTCCATGCAAACAATTTTCCATTCCATATGGAGTTGTCATTATCCCTCCGAGTATAATTAGGTTTGCCAGATTTACAGTGCTGTATGTGGCAAAATACTGAATCAGACTGCTCAGCTGCTTGCCACTTACACAGCGTTTCCAAGTCAGGCCTCGTTACCCTTCTGGCAGTGAGTGATGAGGGGAAGAAGGCACATTAGAGCTCTTGGTTCTAAAGGGAAGCTGACAAAACTCTTGAAAAAAGAAAGGAATGAGACACTCAAAAAAAGGAAATATTGACATGTTTCTAACCTTTCTGCTTCCTGAAATCCACATAACTGGTTAGGGTCTTTCACTCCAAGTACAGCCAGTGTATCTACCACAAGATATGACTTACTGCAAGGAACAGTGAAAACTCCACTTTCAATGATTCTCAGCTGCTGAACTTGAACGAACATACAAAATATATTTAATTTTTTCTTTTTCCTTTCACCGACTTAAAATAATCATTACCCACATTTTTGCAACATTGCCAAATACACCTTAACATGCCACTTGGTTTGAAACCCTTGAAGCAGAGGCCATGACTGAACTCAAATTGTACAGTGTCACAGACTGTTAAATTGATTATATACATTTAAGTTTCATAGACAAAGAAACTAAAGGGCAGAGTCTGACAAATGCTTATCCAGCAGATCTGTGGCAGGGATGAGAACAAAACACACATGCCTTGACCCCAATCTTGTATGTAAGCCAAATGCAGCGCTTCTTGATTTAACCTGTAAATTTAGTGAAGAGACAGTTGCTAGAGTTACGATATCTCCTAGAGTTATGGTGTGTTCTGTTAACCAAGATCACTAATACACTGGATATTTGGAGCAGTTCTTTCCACAGATATGTATGAAATACTAAGAATAAGTATAGTCTTCTAGCAAGACGTCAACTTGTTCAAATAAAGTCATCTTAATTCTAAATCTTCTTTCCAGATGTAAACAGCCACCCACCCACCCACACCCCACACCCCTCCCCAAAAAATAGCCTCAAAAAAGCCACCTGAATGTTACTATATTCTGTACTTTTCAGAGAAGAGCAATAAGGGTGGTCAGAGGGGTGGAAAACATGCCTTGTGAGGGCCTGCTGAGAGAACTGGGGTTGTTTAGTCTGGAGAGGAGGAGACTGAGAGGAGACCTTGTTGCTCCCTACAACTACCTAAAAGGAGGTTTCTAGTGAGGCTGGCGTTGGTCTCTTCTCCCAAATTACTAATAATAGGACAAGAGGAAATGGCCTCAAATTGTGCCAGGGGAGGGTTCAGTTGGATATTAGGGAGAATTTCTTCACTGAGAGAGTGGTTAGGCACTGGAACAGGCTGCTCAGGGAGGTGGTGGAGTCATCATCCATGGAGGTACTCAAAAAATTAGTAGTAGCACTTGAGGTTATGGTCTAGTAGTTAGGGAAATGTTGGGAGGAAGGTTGGACTTGATGGTCCTAGAGGTCCTTTTCAACCATAGTGATTCTACGATTCATCTGAGTGCAGAAACACAGAGGAGAAAAACAAACAAACACACACAGACACAGACACTGGCTGAGGCTGATTTAAACCTATTTCATATGAAACCAGGATTAATATAGAGAACTGCCTTACTAAAAATTTCAGCTGTATTTCTCATCTATGAAGTATCTGTCCAAATCATATCAAGTCACTTACTGTTGTGAATACAATAAACTGGACTGATGAAATAATAGGATGATATCAAAACTGCAAAGAACACAAGTGACATAAATGAAATAAAATTACTAAAATAACTAATTAAATAAGCATGGGCATTGCAGACTCCACAACCTGCAGTCCTGACTCTTGACATGTTCTTATGGCCAAAGCAAAGCGCATCTCTTTCTGCCTGTCCATTAGGGCTTCCTTTCCTTTCAGCTCAAAAAGGAAAGGCAACCTTAGGTCCCATCATACAGACAAAGTCTTGGCCTTTAACATGAATTTCTACTAAATACTCAGTCTACATAATAGGTGGATCAAAATATTCTTATTGTGATAAATCAGTAAAGAGGTTTTGTGTTCAGAACCTTTATTGCTTTTAACTATACAAAGTTTATTCTTAAAAAAAATAGTTTCTTCTCAAACTTTACCAGGCTGATAAACTATACCCGCTTAGTCTGTGACCCAATCTGACTTACATCTCCCATGAAGACTAAGAGAATAGCAGAATCTGTTGCTTAAATGTTTGAGTTCATGCATAACAACATAGAATCATAGAACGTATTGGGTTGGAAGGGACCTTTAAAGGCCATCTGGTTCAACCCCTCCTACAATAAACAAGGGCATCTCTAACTGGGTCTGATTGCTCAGGGCTCCATCAAGGCAGCTGCCTTTAGACTGGCATAACACAAGGAGTGAATGCAAATTGAAGGTGAGAAATTTGTCACCACTGTAGAAACAATTGCATCTCAGATAACATAGGTGATATACACCTACTCTTCATATTTTAGTTTTCCTTGCTTTTCTTTATTTATGTGCTGTAATTCACCAGTGAAGAATGAAACACTTTATTGAACATCTACACAGTGGTTACACTCCCTGCATCAGATGCCACTTTTTCATTGTAATGGGACATACTGGGAATCCCAGAGCTATGAGGATTTATGGAAATCTGGACTGCACTGATAAAAATCCAGAGCACCATGAGCAGGTTCTCACAATGAGCCCAATCTAGTAAATTTACATTAATTACAAATCTCTAGAGGGTTTATGGGTAACAATTTAAGTTAATGGGAACATCATTCTCTGTCATCCATCATTCCTGTAGAAACAGTAGTAATGTAGGAAGAAAAAAAAAAAAAAGAAATTAAAGAAAGTGTCTGACAAAGGAATTTTGAAATGTAATCCTTTCAACTTACAAGTTTTACCGGAAGCTGAGCCTTCCTGAATTTATGAAGTCAGCTTGTAGCATTTTTTTTTTTATGGCAATGACATTTTTAAGATGAAGAGCACTCTTAATTCAAAATAAATAAAAATAAAAGAAAACATAATCATCAATTCCCTAATGCATTAAGGAATCTGTTGCCTCCAGAAACTTGTTATTGGTTCAGGTCAAACTTCATGCCAATCTCTTACAGGTATTTAGGTATAAGCTCACCCATATGAATGGACAAATGGACAGTCCCATTTAGAACAGCAGTGCCATTCGAGACAAGTCAGATTAAATCCAGGCCCCTGTCTCTGGAGGAACACATCCTTACCTACACCAGAAAAAATAAATACTCGATTTCACAATTGAACCAGAGTCCTAAATACATCACCTGCACTACGATCAGTTCAGACAGATGGGAGCAAAGGCAAAAAAAGTGTCTCCAAACACAGCTGACATATCACCACAAAACCACAGATGATTATTCACAATAGGTAGGGGAAACCACCAGGTTTTAAATATACAGCTAGGAATAAGAGTTTGGAACTCATCACCCAAATTTATGAGAGAATAGCTATATCATGCCTAGATTCTCAGTAGAATCACAAGGAAATTAATTTGTATGTTTTGCTACTAAAAATTGTTAGCACTTCTTCTTATCCCTGTGTTTTAGTTCAAAAGGACGATCTTTTCACAAAATTTCACATCATGCCAATTCTGTGTTAGCTAAAAACCATTTCCTCAGATGAAAAGTTAATTTTACGGGTACTAAGTTTCAGGAGTCACAAAAAATGTGAATGTAAGTATTATGCTGATATGTCTTAAGCAACTACATCTATGCATATCTAACCGAAATTGCTTTGTGAGCCAAAAACTTAGCTGTTTGACTTTCTTGGCTGGGTACCACACAGTGCCAGTTTGGTGCATCTACCTACTACCAAAACAGAAAAATGAGTGGGGGCGGGGGTGAAACACACAAAACCACACCCACAACCACACAACCCACACACAACCAAACAGGGTTAGTAAATTCCCCTGTTAACAGCTGTTTCTCCAGAGCTAAACTGCATATGAATTGGCATCTTTCCAGGGCTGCAGATTAAGATAGGCAGCACATGTCAAGAGCACCTGAAGCAAAATAGAAATGTTTGTTTTACATAGAGACATCTCAGCATATCACAAGTAGAGAAAAACTGTTGTTTGGCTAGCCCAGTTTGCCTCACTTATTTGGAAAGACTAACAATGGCATTACAAAAAGCTTAATCACTTATTAAAGCACAAGCATATTTATTTCCCCTTACCATGAGCACACTGTGAGAGAAACAAAAGCAAGCTGTGAAACAATAGAGGCAGAATGAACAACAATAGATCAATTTAGAGATTTAAATATTTCAAAGTCACATGGATCATATATGGTAACATCATTGCAGATAAGCAGGATTGTGAAATCTAGCTACAATTATTCAAGCCTTGCCCACTTAGCCCATTTACAGAGAAAAACTTTCCTAAGGAATTACACTAGGGATTACTTACTGGGTTTCCTAGATGAGCTATTAGGATCAGAAGAAGGTGCTTCATCCAGTGAAGCATCAAGAAATTTCATCCAGAAGATTATCAAAAATGGCCTAGAAAAACAAGACACAGCAGGGCAAGTCTTACTAATTATTTCTCAAGAAAAAACTTACAAATGGGACCATCATGGAATTTGGTTGTGCAACTCAGGAAATTTCACAATTAAAGAGAATCAAAATAATCAGCTAAGCAGTGTTGTAGTACTGCTAAGGAAAAGAACGCAAACAATGGCTAATTTATACCTTTTTTCCTCAGAAAACTTTTAGTAACACATGGGATCTCTGACAAAGAAACTGATGTCAGCCTCAGAGTTCTTAATTGAAATATGCTTTAGCATACATCTTGGGTAAATAAACCTTCAGAGACAGAGAATAAAATCTCACTAATCTATGGAAGGCTTTTTCATATACTATGGAAAACTTAATAAATTATACATGGCAAGTATCTGTGGTTGTACCAGAGTCCTATGATACCAGATAAAAAAGTTATCTGAATTTTTGGTAGCGATAGTAATACATTAACATGCTTATTAAATTCCAGTGAAGACTTACTCTTTGTCCAAAATCTCAGTTTGATCTACAACCCCTCTACAGGGCCACATTTTAAGAAAATTTACCTAGTACAGGTTTTGCCACTGTTACAAGTTAAAATCACTTTTCAATTTTTGCTTAACACACTATCTTTAAATTTTGATCCAGTTTCCTGGTGGAACTTCAGTCATGATCATGTTGCCGTAAAGAGGTCATCACTGTGCTGGGAAGGTATGTGCTTGTTGTAAGTCTTCATGCTGCATCGTGGAATCTATTCTTTCTGGGCTTTCTTCTTCCTTCCACAGGAAAACAAGTATTCATCTTCAGCTCATGAATAAGTAGTCCTTTAGTGTTGAGACAATATTTTGTCAATACCCTTGTAGCAGTAAATTCTCAGAAGATCCTTAGAGTTCCTCTTTC
>NW_008595528.1:51075-59675 GCF_000691845.1 Merops nubicus
TTTCCCTGAAATATACTTCATATCCACCAATGTAATAAGAATTAATGCTGTTTGAAATAAAGGTTTATTCTTTTGCCTCTTAAACCTTTCAAGCTTTTAAAACTTAATTACTTCTTTAAGGGTTCTTTGAACTTAAATAACTTTTCAAGATGGCATCATATCTTATTAATAGTCTTTAGAGAGATAGTTTTTTATGTTTCTCAGAAATTTGTGAAGCATTGCCAGATCAATTCATTCCACAAAAATATATATTCAAATTACTTTTTATATTAGTAACTAGTTGGGGTATCATATAGCCCTGCCATATAGTACCTAACTCATCTCACAATTCATACAGGAAGGAGGAAAGAAAAGTATGATGTGACAGTTTCTATTAACATATGTTTGCAGCATCAGTGCATCATCAGTCCAACACAGAAAATCAATCTTGATTAGACATATGGTTAACTGTTTGCTCCAATCTGCTGCAGGCAAAGGAACACAAATATGTGCTAAAGTGCTTTCCCAAATGCATGTGGACTGTTAGCTAAAGCTTAGGGATCAATCAAGAGCAACATGGCCATTATCAAGCAAAGTTTATCACGGCTTCAAGTATTTCACCCTGACTAGTTAACAACACTTGATAGATGGTTTTGAAAATCTGGAGTAAATTCCCTCAATATTCACTTGTCTTTGTCAGTGTGTCGCCTTTCAGAACACAAGTGCAAAACCTCTCCAACAACTGCAACATTAGAAATGAAAGAGCAGTGAGGAGGAAAAAGCACTTCATGGCATCAACAGCTCTTTTCATACCTCAGTTTCCTCAGGATTTTCAGTTGACCATTCCTGTTAGGAGACAAGTAAAGGAGAAGAGGAGTGAAGTGAGGATGAAGACCTGACAAAGAAGTTTTGTTGGAGTGTATGAGTATGAAAACATTACATAAAGCTAATGGGCTTTAAAAGCAGGGCTTTGCCAGGAGCTAGCCAAGGCTCTGAAGCAAATTCCCATAGGACTTAAGGACTATCACAAATGGCATCAATTCTCCAAAAGCAAATCACTCTTCTTCTGTCTGGCTTCCCACAAGCAGAAAACAAACCTATCAAAACAAAGCACTAAGTATCTAATTCTTCATGTAGGGAAGAAATGAGCCAAATATGACAGATGCTCATCACCTCTCATACCATAAACTTCCAAGGTACTCACATATTTCACAATGAAAGCAGAATGAGAACCTACATAAAATGGAACGGCATACAATAGCAGGATAAGAGGGAGGCTGTGACAAGGATATCATTATGGGGAAAGCAGGATACAAAAAAAAAAAAAGCCTATCAAAGACATGCTGCTGCAGTTGAATTATGTAGAGCTCTGAAAAAAGGATGAGCTCAAATTTAACACACTGATTTATTCTCTGTTTCTGTTTCCTTACTTCTGACGTAATCATTAATCAGCTACTTTACAGTGAGAAAAACTGGTTTTTGATTAAATTAATCATGAACGCAGTCCAGAAATAGTTCCCTGCAAGTATTCTTTTGAGCAAACACTTCACTCCCACAGCTTTTCTCAGAAAGCTCCACAGCAGATAAAATAAGTACAAACATGATCTAAGCAAAACTCTATTTAGAAATTGTCAAAACACTAGTGAGTAGCTTTCCTCATTATACACTCAGCTCTGCTGGTATCTTCACACTCAGGGTACAGACAAGAACCCTCTGCTGCACAGCAACAAAAGCAGGAGGAACAGAGAGAGATTTCTAGCTGGGCTGGAAACATCTCTCCTCACCTTGGCATCAGGTACCTCTGAATTTCAGGACCAGAATTGTTTCTGGCAGTTCTCAAGAGGCAAAGAGGGAGACTGCAAGCCAAAGAACGGCTTTGAAGCAAGAACAGAGCTCCTGCAAAGCCATTTCCTTGCCTACAATCAGTCTTTCATCTCAGGCCATTTGTCTGATCGAAGCTGCCTGACCTATCATTACTAAATAACATTACAAGGGCAGTTCTGTTCAATGATGCTTAAAGGTTTCAGCTTTAAGATTAAAATCACTGTTGGGGAGGAATTCCTGGACAAAACTAGGAACTGGAATGCTCAGAGCACATACATATGTTACCCTTTCAGACAAAATTGTAGCTCCTTAGTGCAGGAGGCTGCACCCAGTACAACCATTAACACTCATTACTCTAATTGCATGTTCAGGCAGAATACCTGGTTTGCAAATACACCACCAACATGTTATGTGTGCTTAAAAACAACAACAATGACCACTGACTGAAAGATCTGAGGATTTGCCTGGAGTCTTGTGTATAACAGCCACTTTGAACAACTCTAAATTTAGCTAATTTGCTATAAAAACAAAATGTGCAGCACTTCATACACTTGTCACTAGCACTAATTTAAACCACACTGTGGAATAAGCTATTTAAATGGTCTTGCTGACCTACTTTTTAATCACAGCTTTTAGGGAAAAAAAGTTGAGTGGCAACTGAGAAGGCTGTTATTTCCTATATATCATATTTTTGTATGACACTACACAATATTTCATTTTATGAGGATTTTTTTCACTGAATGCAGATACAAATTAAGCCACAGAATGATAGGAGATGGAAAAGTATTTTAATTCATTATTGCCTTGAAGTGATCCTCATTGTCTGACATTTTGGAAATCATTTTTCCTACAATCAGTCTTTTCTCTGTCCTCTCAGCGACACTCATTTGAAAAGAATGAGACCATCTTAAACATTAAAAGGAACTTGACACCATACAAAACTACTTACAAGGAGGGATAAAGGGACTTTGTTTAATTTAGCTGTTTATCATAAAAATTCTTTCCTCAAGATAATTCCAAACAATTATTCACTTCTCTTCAATGTTTATCCCAGGCATGCATTTTTAGGTTCTCCACTGTTCTGTTACACCCTATGTGTGTGAGCTTTGTTCCAAAACATTTTTCCTATGATAACTGTTCTCCTATGTATTTATCAATTGTACTCAAGTTATAAAGGTGAACTAAAATAAGAATTTAAAAAAAAAATAAAAATCTACAGTTCAGTTCTCACCAATACCTATACAACTACACGTGAAAGTTGATGAGCCAAGTTAGAAGTAACCTACAGGTGAAATGAAGCATTTACATTTTTACAAGTGTGTGATTAGAAACTTAGCGCAAAAGGAAGTTTTTATGGCTCAGCTTTTGTGCCAGAAGAGTAAAAGGTACAAAAGGAGAAAAATGAAACAAACAGGTTTCTGGTAAAGGAAAACTGTACAACTGGTGTATTTCCCCAGCTTCTGTGGACTTCTGTCAGCAGCCAACTGGACAATAAAGTCCATCCACAAGTTGGATGCTCATTAATAACATACACAAAATATCATGTTTATGATTCAATTTGATCTATGAAAGAGACCATAACATAACTAGGAACTCAGAAAAAACAGGTTTGAACTACTTACTCTGTTAGGCATATAATTGTGGCAAACTGGACTTTGCCATGAGCTAACTCACCATGCTTCAGGTTTTTATCCACTGCTGCATTTAAGTGATACAGTACAAGGAAAGAGAGCAAAGGACCTACCAGAGTAGAATAATCCTTTTCCTTTGAGCAACAGAGAGAAAGAGAAGGAACTAGGAAGAGACAAAAGGGGAAAAAAAAAAAAAAAAAGAAAAAAAAAGGTGAAAGAAATTTAATTATTCTGGTGTCATGCACATCAACTGTAACTATTAATACTTTTATAGAAGAGGCCACTGGATCTGTGCACATCCATAGACTGAAGGCTTTATCTGAGTAATAACTAACACATTGTCAAACTAAGTTTCTCTAGAAACCTATCTTTGGTAATGAAGGAACACGTCCTACTTTCCTTAGGACATATGACTTCCTTAGTGGTGTGCATGTTTGCACTTGACAGGAACAGAGAATTGTGAAGACAAGCTTCTTCCATTCAAGAATACAAGGGTGACAATTTCACCTTTAAACATGGCAAAGTGTCAATAAAACAATCAAACCAAGCAAGCCGTGAAGAAACTATAGGGTTAAATAAACAAGCAAGCATTAACAGAGGTAGGGGGGAATAAAAAAGAAAGAAATCACAGCACAAAATGTATGTGAGAGGTGGCAAGGCAATATGGGATGAGGAAAATGTATCCCTTCTGCAGAGTCTTTAAAGGGGAGCAAGAAAAAAGTGGCCATTATTCATACAGTAGCATTAATGCTATGGAGAAAAAAAAAATACTAAAGGGTTTCCGTGCAGGGCCTGGAGAGTGTAAATCATCTTCATGTGTACAAAGAAGTCAAAAATCATTGCCTTTCAGGTTGCAGACGAGAGAGTCCAGAGGCCAAACATGTAACTGGAGAAAACACAGACTCTTAATTACATTTAAGAGGAGGCAGATAGGACTGAACAGACAATTATAATCTGCACAGTCACAAACCTGCAGAACAAACAAGCTCCTCAACTTTAGTGACAGGTCAACAATGAGATATATAAACTATAATGAGATATATGCTGACCCACTATCACTGCTATTTCATTGTCTGCAAAGTTTTAGTTAATGGAATCCCCAGGTACATGTTCTGTTCTCGGGGGGGACGCAGGAAGAGGAAAAAAAAAAAAATTACTCTAAGTCAGCCCCCTTTCAGCTAATCATAGACTGATGTAACATTTGGCCAGGAGAATCTTTTGTGTCTGAATCAAGGGGGCTTGCACTCAGATCTTTGCACACTCGTGAGGTTAAAATCATGAACAGAAACCTGCCAGGAAACAAAACAGATTTTTTACTTACATTTTACGAAACATACATGTAACTCTAGTTGCACATCAGAAGTGAAGGGGGCAATTTAAATGTGTACAAACTGCATAGAGAAACAATTATTATTACTTTTCAAGAACCTAAGAAGAGACAAGGACTGGTAAAACCTGTAACTCTTTAGAAGTAGGATGCCACTGATGATTAAAAGGAACATTTGGTGAACAGATTGACTTAATTGTGGTTTTATGAGTTTCTACCATTGAATATCTTTTAGAATTCTGATGCTGCTTTGCGATGCATAGCACAGGGGTATGTCTCCCTCCTTCCCTGCTCCAATAACTCTGCCCATTGGGCACATGATCCACATCACCTACAAGGAAGGCTGCAGACCTGTTCCTTCTTCCAACATAATAAGGGAGAAAGCTATGTGCAATCTCCATAGTACACTGCTGACATGAAGCCCAAAATGTGTGGCACTTTCCAGCGGATTTGTGTTTACCAAATATGAGAAGCTATAAACCTGAAATCCAGAACACTTCTCAGAGCCTTTGAGTGCATGCCAGATTTCTCCCTTTGGAGTCCTTTAGGGGATGAAGTATGTGCCACTTCCCTCAGCCAAGGCTCAATGGAAAACACAACATACAGTCCACAAGACAGTCAGGCCCATGATTTGCACAGTCTAGAGAAAGGCTTGGCTTTCTGCAAAATGCTTGTGCTTGTTTTAACACACACAGGATATCCACGGGTATTCACCTAAGCCAGGTGGTTATCACACCTTTGCCAGCAGAAGTACCTAGCACCACATATGCCTACCAGATTTATATTTCTTTAAAATAATACAGGTTTGATATCATGACTTTACCATTTCTATTCAAAGAAACTCCCAGGACAAATCAATCTTTACAACTCTAATGGAATTGTTTACAACCATAAAGAGGAACCATAATACAGCATCTGAATTTTTAAAATACATATACATGGTGGGTTTGATACTCATTTTTCACAGCATTCTTTTGTTAAGATTTTCCTGAAGTCTGAAGTCCCAAAGCTAGTGGACGGTAAAAAGAAAATAAGTTAGTGCCTTTAAGGCTATCCTTTCTTAGGCTAGCAAGGAGAAACCTGAGCTGTAACGTATGGGACACAGATCTGACCCCTGACTGTCCAAATCCCCCACATACCCCAAACCAAAACCCTTAAAGCAAAATAAAAAACCCAGAGGCAGCAAGGACAGTGGAGGGAAAGGAAATGGCACTGGTTGTGACTTCATCCAGAGGGTTCAGCGAGCCAAAGCAAAGCAGACCTGTCTGGAACTTCTCCCATCAGGAAAGGAAGCTACTTCAGAGGACACAATTTTCTCCCCTAACCTATGTATAGCAGTACAAATTGTTTAAGCTTCCCTGCTGAAGTTAAGCGGCATAGTAAAAAGAACAAGGGGCCAGGTCAGAAGAGCCACATGGGCAATGAGCCCAGACAAGGGCAGCCAGGTCTCAGAGCAGTTTACAGCTGCTTCTCAGAGATGATGAGAATCTGAGGTGGCACAGCAAGTAGCAACTGACTTCTTGCAGTCAACTTGTAGCCAAGAAGAGCTAAATGAAATTACTACTGTGTTCCTCAGCAAAAACTCTGTGATTTTCTACAGGAGCTGACATAATTCAAGTGCAGATTTTAGGCAGATCTTTTTGAAAGAGCAAATAATTTAGCCTGGAGACGTCTAAGAGGGAGCTACCAGACCTTTCATGGCTGTCAAGGTCAGAAGGTGAATGCATGATAATGAGTAGTGAAGAACAGTGACTTATCCTTTCATTCATACACATCAAGTTATCACCCAGAAGCTTTTGTAGCTTTGAATAACATGAGAGACCTGTCCAGTAAGCGAGAGAACAAGAAGCACTCATGCCACAGGGAATCTATTTCTTTAATAACCAGAATTAGAAGTTGTCTCATAGAAATACATCTAATGAAAGTAGGAACTGAGGCTGGGGCTTCTACGCTCTTTCAAACATTTCCCTCCATATTTATCCTTCCAAGCCAGCAATGAGATGACAGAAATCAGAGGACTAGCTATGATGAAACATGAGGGACAGAGAGCAATAGTAATTCTTTATTATTAGAGAAAAATAATTTTAAAAGGAATCAACTTTTATCATCTATTAACTATTTCCCAAGTAAGCTGATAAAAATCATGACATAACTTCACCATCTCTAAAGAGATTATGGAGTTTTTCCCTCTTTTGTCTGTGCCATACATACCCAAAGGTGAGAAAACACAGACAACTGAAAACTTTTCTTCATGAAGACAAAATATTTTGTGATGACTGCAACAGAATTCTCTGGCACTGAGAATACAGGTACAGAATAGGAAGACACATAGCACAGAGAACGTTTAAATCTAACCTAACAAAATTTTTGGAAAAAGTTTTAAATATTATACTGTTGCACCTCTACACAGCAAGCCTTTAGTGAAGTACAGGCTTTTCAGATATTCACCAGATAACCCATGCCCACCCCATTTTTCATGTTCATATTGCTGTATACTCCATTTCCTTTTGGCAACCATACCTAACCTACATCCAAAAGGGAGCTAAGGCTGTATGCCCAGTTAAGAACCACACAGTGTTGATTGGAGAACTCTATCACAATAGGAAAAGATATGGTTTATAATACGAAAACAGGGACAACCACTAGAGTGCAATTCTAGAGTAACGGCTTCTAAGGTTGTGTACTTTCTTGATATATTTTACCTTTTGTAGATGAAACTGATGGGCTTGCACTGTATTTCAAAATCTAAAATAGACAAGTCTCTTTTTTATTACTTAAAAACATAATTTAGCCTTTGCTGAGCAGACTTCTTTCTACACACAAAGCATGCCAGTCAATTACATCGAAACAATTTCATCCAGGTCACTAAACACCAGTAGGTAGCGTGATTTAGTGCCAGTAGTGCATTATACAAGAGCACAGCAATTTTGAGGTTTGGAATTGAAATGGAAATTGCAACTTGGATGAATATTGATGGTAAGCACATACAGCAGCAGGAAGCATCTGCACTTAGTCAGGGCCATGTGACCAATCCATTCCTGAGAAAAAAATCCTCCCACTGCATGCAACAATTCTGTATTTTTTTAATTCAAGGTAATTTCTAATATTTGTGTACAAACTACTATACATGAGTAGGAGTCACATGTATCAAGAAACTTAAAAAGTGATTACACTTAATTTCATAGTTCTTGGGTCATAAATGTTATTTTATTCTCTTGCATAATTGAAGGTTTTTATTTAAACCTGAAAAAAAAAAAAAAAAAAAAAAAAAGTTAGGTATTCCTGGTCCCACTTTTTCTGTCTGAGAAAGAACTAGAATTGGTGAGTACTTAAGTTTATTGACCCAATGTGTTTCAAAGATTTCTGGAAATACCTCTAACATTGAAAACTGAGACACCCTATTTTGACTGTTGTTCACAAAGGCCCCTTGATACCTGTCAGATAAAGGATTTTGGCGTTTTCTTACAAAAATGAACAAAATACACATCAACTTCACGTAATTATAAACAATTGCTTGATTGGAGTCATATCATGTATAATGCATAGTATATTTCTGGAAACACTATAGCACCTAAAAAAAAAAAAACTTTTAAAGAAACTTGTGTCAATCAATCACCACTACTTGCCTAATTCAAAGCTGGCATGCTCTGTTGACCAGGAAGCAGCAGAGATTTCCTCTATTTGCTTTCTCTGTCCAAAGGGATAATTTATTTTTGACTAATAAAAAAACCCCATAACCTCTGAGGATAAGGGATATTTCTTAACTGTGATTATTACCTCTTAGCTCATATACTCTGATAATCAAAACTATTACACTGTGGATTTATTTTTTTTCCCTA
>NW_008595528.1:59706-126469 GCF_000691845.1 Merops nubicus
TTACCCTACATGATAGATTTCACCAATTCGTCTCTAGCACTATCTGAACTACCAACATGTTAGACTAAAGATCAGCTTTCCTCTGAAAGATTTGGGATTATGACAAGATTTAGCATTTAAAAGTGTGTTAAAAGCAGTTCGCTGCCTCCACACTGTTGCTTTTGTCCTCTACACAGTAGCAACACAGGATCACATTTTCACTTTCAAAGGCCAAAAAAATCAAAGAACTAAACATTTTCCAATTCTGCTCTTCTAAAAGAATTTCAAAGAGGAAAACAAATGGCCCATGTCTTAGGGAACATGGAGTGTAACGAAAAAGAAAAATTGCAGCCTGCTCCCCAAAGCAATGATTCGCCTAAGTTGGAACCTGCACAAATTTACTACAAAGGTGTGCTAAATGGATAGTAATTACAAAAATATTAATTTCACAATCCTTTATTAACCTAAATCTCACACTTCTTCAAACTCTGCTTTTCATTAGGTAAGAAAAAAAGAAAATCAAAGCTTGCAAATGTAAAAAAAGTTTGTTAGAAAACTTATTTTTCAGAACTAGGAAGATGCTTAGATGGATATATTTTGTTTTATTGACTAAAAAATCTCTGATGGCAAATAATTAACCAAGATAGAAACCACCACCATATAAAACACTGAAGAGCTTTAGGCAGTAGTGTCCAAAAAAACTGTAACAAATTATGACAATGCATGTTCCAGTAGAAGCTTTTATCATTACCATCATGAGCTTTGCATAGTTAAGCACATTTAACAAACTAGAAGATATTTTACTCATTTATAATGTCTAGCAAATCAAAGAGAATTACGTATTCCCTGACTCTAGGTAATCATGAGTTCATTATACCTGCGAGGGAGCATGCAGAATAAACTTAGGAAGTCTGAAGGTATATTCTCAGAAGGCCTGACTCTGCTCTAGCATTTTCCATGAAGTTTGAATTAGACGAAGGTATTTGGATTTTAGAATTAGGTGTCACAGGAAAAACCCAATGCTTAATGTAGTAACTACAGTTTCAGTCAAGTAGGGGAAAAAAAAAAAACACACACACACAAAACACACACCACACACACAAATACACCGCACAAACCACCACCAAAATCAGTAATGTGAGCACTTGGCAAGGGTTTAACATAGACACAAAACTTGTGAATCATGACAAATGACAATTCATGGGGAGTGGCAAGTAAGCAAAATGAGTCCTTTTAACCTTGCATAACACAAGAGTTCAGTGTTTGTGGGTTCGTTTGTTTGTTTGGGTTTTTTGCGTTGCAGTAACATTACTTCTGAGGGCCAAACACAACAGCTTTAAAAAAAGCCAAAAAAAAACCAAACCAACAACTTTCAAACTACATAAACATTTGCATACATTACTGCTTTCTAAAAGAGTTTTTTAAGTAAGTACCATGTCCATTTACCAAGAATACATTTGAATATACAGCTGTGCTCCTAAGCATTCCCAAAGCAAGCCACAAACTGTCACAGCCAGATTTAAAAGCAGATAGAGTTTCACAGTATCCCGACTCTGAAGGACAGGAGCTGACTGCAAGAACATGCCTGACTAGCAGCAGCATAGTGCTGATACCTCTTCAGTCACACACTAGTCAGAGCTGACTAGAAACTGGGTTTGATTTCTATTTTGTTGCACTTTTTTATATTTTGTCTGAGTCTACTTTTAATAACTCAGTCTCACAGCAAACAGGAGTTCGGTAAGGGAAAATAACAGGAAAGTGGAAAGAGGAATGGAATAGGATTGGAAAATCCCAGTCTCATCCTCCCAGAAAATCTGAGGCTGCAAAGACCAATTGCCTTCTTACCTAAGGGTTCTCTCCATCATGAAATCTGCCATAGGGAAAAGGAGAGGAATAATCTTAGGAAGTTGGAGAAACACAGACCAAAAGTAGTAGGCCAGTAATATACATGGTAGGTGCTTCAACATTGTCCCCTAATGGATCAATAAGCAAGTTCTTATTAATACACATCTTCCCTAGAAACAAAATTAAAATGGGACTATTTACCTTTCTGAGAAGATAAAGCTCCCTCTCATTTTGCTGCCTAATCTCTACTGCATTTGGCTGATTTTACCTTTCTGTTTGGTATGGTGTTTCTGTTATTCTTTCACATAGATATATCCGTTTCTAAAGGGAAATTATCAGTGTAACAAAGCTCTAAATGCTTCCTGGGCACGTGCACTCCATGGGCACTCTACGGACTGACAAAGGAGGTCAGGAAAAGAAAAGGGAAATAATCTAAGTCCTGACATGTCTGAAATATAGCACATAGCATGTCAGATGCAAATGAAGATTGTACACTGCAATTACCTTTTATTTTATCGAAGTGGAAGAAATACTGAAAAAATAATTTCTACAAGCACCCCAAGGCACTTGGACAAACCATTACTAACTATTCTTTTCCCTGCTTTCCTCCACCCCCCGACCTGCTATGCACCTTTATATTGTCTATTTTTAAACATACATTTGCAATTGCTTTGTTATTTTAGCTACCCCACAGCAGGGATTAGGAGCCTTCATGAGACCTTTTCATTTACTGAACAATCAAGCAAAATAAAAGGTTAATAGTTCAAGAGTACCTGCAAGAAAAACAGACCAAAAGCCACTGCTGGCATAGACTTGGCTTTTACTGCCTGTTTTATACTTGGCATCTTTGAAGTAAACAAAGCATAAAGGCTTTTAGAAGATGTTATACATTATAATGAAATGGATCAGAATAATACTTGTTTTAAGAACATTCCTCTGTTTCAACTTTATGATTTAAATTTGACACACCAAAGAGTAAATAATATATATTACAGGAGTACTAGAGTCTGGCTTGCTTCCTTTGAGTGTAGGTGGTGTTAGGTTAATTGGTTTTAATGCTGGGGTGAAATTACATTTTCAATTGAATTAGCTAGGTTTTCCTTTGTGGAAAGAGGAAGGACAAAGACATACCAAGTGATGTTGGAAGCCTTCAGGGTAGCTAAAAAAAAAAAAAAAAAAAAAAAGAAGATGGCATTCCATTAACAACAAAAGAAAAAAAAATATATAAAAAACCCACACTATTTGGGTAAGCTACACAGCTCTGTCAAAGGAAAAGAGATGGCTGAAATGGGACCTTGCTTGCCAGTAGGAAAGGTTCAATGGCTCACTGACATAAGGTCATATTGAAATAGATTGTATTTGAGAAGGAATCTCTAGCGATTTAGTTGAACTTTATGTTCCAGATGTCTTCATGTAGAGGTGCACTTCTGTAACATTTAGGAGCAGTAACAGACAGGTTGTACAACCCCTTCACCCTTACAGTCAAGGATGATGTTAGCATGATGGAGGTTCCTCCATATTTTCACATTGCTGTAGAACTGATGTTAGAATTGGTTATTCAACAAGCAGGTACACATATTTAACTGCAAGAAAACTGAGTTTATTTCCAAGAACCAGATGTGCTGACAAGAAGATTAGTTACTCATTTCAGCTAGACACACAAAAAAATTTATGAAGCCTGATGACCTTTGCATAATGCCTTGTATGATGTAGCACATTCTTACAGCATATTGTAGATGGGATGAGCAGTTTAAAAAAGTATTATTTAGTTAGTCAATACATTTCTGAAGGAAAAAAACAAGCACAGAACAATCAGATATTATTTACAAGGGGGCACCACAAGAAAGTTCTTCCAAAAATACTGTCTCCAAGAGAGGCACAGGTTATGATGCCTGCCCTTTTCTTACAAAAGCACTGCTATGTATTAACATTTAAGGTTACAAGTGAGGCCCTCAGGCATCTATACCTGAGCAGTTGTCTCACCAAGCAGCATCCTAGCAGCTTTCTGCTAGTGAGCCCTTACAGAAGCAATACTATCTCAAGCCTTCATCATGCAGGTAGTTTGATCAGGATATTGCCACAGGACGTAGACAGAAACATGAATTATTTTCTTTTCTAAATAGAGAAGATCAAGAGATATTACAAATATAAGATATAAAAATGAAGGACATAGTCATGGTTTAGATCCAGCCAGGGGCCGAGTACCACGTGGCCACTTAGTTGTTCATATCCACATGCCACCCCCACCCTAAATGGTTAGGAGAAAAGGAAGAAAAATACAAAACCCTGTGGGTTGAGATAAGGAGAGTTTAATACAACAACATAAAAAGAGCAATAAACAATAGTAATAGCAGTAATGAAAAAATAGATAAAACAAGTGATAGAAAGACCACATTAGCTCCAAACGGCAATGGCCGTGTGTCCCCAGACCATGGGACACTGGCCCTTCTGTCATGGGCTTGATGTCAGTATGGTATCAAATAACCTATCAGCTGCCAAAGCAATTGTGACTTTGCAGAAAAACAGGTATGAATTAGATCTTTAATATTTTCAGCCTTGTATCTATTCTTGGACCACAGACAAATGAAAAAGGAGCCCAGTTAGCAGTAACAATGTTTCTAGTATGTTCCATTCTTTTTGCAACCACCTCAGTTTGGAAAGTTGCAGTTGTCTGAATACAGGCAACACTATTAATCATGTATTATACATTGAGACAGATATCCATCCGTTCTCTCTCTCACACAGGTTGAGAAACCATTAAAGAGAACAAAGCAGAAAGGCACAGCCTGTCAAACTGCACAGCACTAGAAAGGTTATCGTAATACAGTCGCAGGCTGCTGTCTTTCCAGCCTGTATGACAGATGAAAAATTTCATTCTTGTGACAAAAACGGTAATGAGGATAGAAAATGGCACAACATGAATCCAGCTTTCTGACAGGGTTCATAATGAGAATCAGAATTGTGCAAAGTTAATCTAATCCCATCACAGCATTACAACTGAAGTCACAGGGGACTGGCTTATATCTATAGTTTCATATACATTATCTCAGGAGCACAAACATTACACATAAAAAAAAAAAAATACAAGAGCAGCATTTTGAAGCTGAAAAGGGCTTGCACTATCATAAAATAATGGGAACAATTCAATAGAATGTCAGCCTCAAGCCCCAGAATTGTAAATGCAGCTGATTGCACCATCGTATGTGAGTGCACACTAGTGCAAACATTTCTGTGTATGCACAGTTGACAAACCACAATCTAAAGGCTGATTGCATCTGATCTAGAAGATGGAGTGTGTAGTGACTTTTTGTCAGTCATATGTATAAATCTCACCATTTCGAGAAAAAGATCCATTTAATAACTGAGCTCGTATTGCACTGCAACACTGTGTGGTATTCATGACATAAAAATGTTAACATATTGCTATTATCTTAAAAAATTTACTGACTTCCCAGCTTACTTTTGAATCTCTAGGGACCGTCTACAGATTAACATCATCTTTCTTTCTTTTCCAATCAGCTGTCATAGATGAGATCTCAGAATTTTAAGTGCATAAGAAACAGTTCTCTAAACAATGCTATGTTTCTAGGACACAAAGAATATGGTTTCTACATACTGTACACAGCAAACACTGTAGACAAAAATGGCCATTAGCTGGCAAACACATCACTAAGCCTAGAAACATCTGGGGAAAGAATCCTAATTGTCACTGTGGGACCTCTATCTCATATGCATCTTCCAATTTAGAGAGCATGCGCTTCAAGTATGTAAAAATATATAGGCTAAAATACTCTCCCTCTCTTTACTTTCCCTCCAGTCCCATTATTCAGCTGATACTGAAAACACATGTGGGCTTACAAGTTTATCCCTTCTTAGCTAAAAAAGCACAGAACTGTGTTTACCTTGCACCCTAGGGAGCTGCGTCAGGCAAGGTTAAGACGTTAGTAAGCCTACAAAACATAACAGGTAGCGAGCTAGTTTGACTCCTGCAGTCAAAAGTAGCTTTCTAGTCTGGGGTGAAAGTTGCACAGATTCACCCAGCTCCTCAGAAGGAAACCACATGGTGCTTGTTTGGAAGTATAATTGGGCTACTTACACATTCTTCCTATGTAAAAAGAAATGTTACTTCACTGGACTGTAAAATCCTGTGTTGTTATTTAAACATATATGTATCTTTATAGACCATAAAAACCCCAAAATCCCAGAATTCTTTAAAATAGCTCTGAGATGATACGTGCTGGAACAAATCTAAACATTAGGAGGCATATAGCCAAGACAAGAGCTCACATAACTAAGTTACAACAAGACCAGGCATAATTCATTGCTTGATGTCTTTTTTTTTTCCCCCAAGTTTTGTTACTACACACATGAAAATACTGTTGAGGAAAATATTTAACTCCATCCAGAAGATATAGCCTAGCTATAATTTTAAAAATAATTTGCTGTGATGTTTGTCTAGTTATTAAATTTATTTGCCTACTGTTACATTCACTTAGTTAAACATCTTCACATATACTTTTAAAGTTTACTGTAGCTTTCCTTTTGTAAGATCACCACACCTCAGTGCGAAGTAACACTTCTGGCTTCAGACAATAAAATTTCTTCAATTACAAATTACAGAAGAGAAGCCCAAAGTACCATATTTGCAGACGTTTTCCTCTATATCTACTTCAGAAGACACTATTTCCATGACTATAGTCCCCCACTATAGTCAGTTCTATAGTTTAAGCTTATACATTAGCAGAAAAGCCAACACACTAGGCACAAAACATCTTTACATGCAAGAAGCTTTCGACTTCTGTTACTAATATAACCAGAGTGTAAAATTATTGTGGATGTACCCTTGGGAAAGGGTAGGATGCAAAGAAAAGTTTGTCTGAAACTAGCTTATTTATAACCCTGCTTTAAGAACACCAAAACATGCTCTCAACTATGTTGTCAAGATTTTAAGCATCTCATTCTCATTAATATTTATAACAGTAGAAGGCTCAAGAAACAATAAAAGTAACAGAGAGGGACAGAGCAAGTGCAATGACAATGATATTATGTGTGTTATTAACATCTCCCTGAAGAACTAGAAGCTGGTTGCAGTCATTTGGTTGAGAAGATGCAGACACAGCAGAAATCTCATGAGAAAATGGATTGAGAAGGAAGCCTGACTTAACAGGTCATCACACTACTGCTTCAACTAATGGAGAACATGACTATACAGTACCATCTACAACAGTTTTAAAGTTTTGTTTTCTTGCTTCTACTTGTACAATCAAGGAGTTAAACTCTTATTTTCCAGTACACACCAGTGCCAGGAAGATGATTTGTTGAAGCTCTTCTGATAGGAGAATGATAAAGCTAACTTTAGCAAGCATGAAGAGTACCAATTCTCTTCCACATGAACTCATTTGAACTACAAAGAAACATTTTGGGTACCTTTAATGAGTTTGTGGCACTAATTAGTCCTACAAAAGACTACAGGAAAATTGTTTCATATGGAAGTAGAGATATTAAAAGCTGGAACCAACAGCCTTACAACAGAGTTTGTAACCAGTAATAATATTGGCCTTGGGGCAAGAAGCAAGCTGTCATGGTTTAGGTTTAGCCAGCAACTAAGTACCATGTGTCCACTTGCTCACTCAAAAACATACCAGGTGATGTATGCAAGGGGGAGGACAGTTCCTTGAGCTGGGTAGCGAGGCTGGCACCTGTGGCTCTTGCTACAGAGAGTGACCATGCAGCACTAGCAGGCCAGGCAAGCTTTGTGCAGTACAACAAAGCAGGCGTCAGTGTTCACCAAAAAAAAAAAAAAAAAAAAGATGGAAACTAGAACAAAAGGGCAGTCTCATGAGTGCATGGACAATCAAGAAAAGCTGCATACGATTTTAAAAAAAAATAATAATTTACAGCTGCTAACAGGTTTATAAAGGATGAATGGTTGTGCTATACATGTTTTCATATCTGTTCTTAGACCGATGTCTTCTACAATATAATGTGAAGTTGCAAGCAACGAATCATAGGCATTTTCTGATGACAATTATGTTCCAGGAAGACTGTATATAAAAGCCAGCATAACATTCATTTGTTTTATTTCTTTCAGTTTTCATGATGCACTATGCAATAAAATCTGAAAACTCAGCAACTCAAGTACGTGTATTTTCATGCAGTTTAAGTTACATACATATGGTTTTGTAATGGGAAATGGACTAATTCTTAGAACAGATTCTATCTTTTCTTAGAAGTAAATATTCAGCATATGTGAAAAACATCTGAAAGCCTCACTTTGACAGTCATAGAAGACAATGATGAAACAACTATGTAGTGTACCAGATTATAAACCCAAACTGACTCAACTGGCCTCAGAGCTTTTACTGCAACTGTTCCCATGATCCTTGCCTACCAAATTCAGCCTAAATCCACTCTCAGTTCTATTTTTTTGTGGTACAAAACAAAGACACTTTGTACACCACTAAAATCCAAATAGTGTTATAATATCCCTAAATCCTTTAGCCTTAGTCACACATATTGGCAGGCTAATTGAAAACAAATTTCTTTGTCTCCTTGTCATAAAACAAATTGCTCACCTCATTATCTTCACTTCGGCTTGCTAGCAGAATTTTGGACTTCAAAAGAGATAATGAGTCTATGGGCTATTTCAGACCATCTGCTGTTAAACTGCATTAAAAGTGAATGTTCATTGGTTTTGGTGTCCTGCCCAAAATCTCCCTTAAAAATAGAGAATGCATAAGAGCACTCAAGCAGTTTGAGTATATTTTCCAAAGCTAATAAAAATGTGCATTTATCTTCCCACACAAACCTTTGTTACAAAGAATTTATGTTTGTTCATACCAAATTAATCTGTGGAGGAAGAACTCGAGACTTGGGATACAGGAAGAAGAAGAAAAGCAGCTGCTCATACAGAAGCACCTTCCTTTCCCTCTGGATTCTGCTGCTCTTCTCTGCTTTGAAGAGGATAGGTCTGCTGATCTGACCCAAATTTCTCTCCAGGCTTCCTGTACTGAGTGTCTTGGCATGAGACAGTGACTAGAGTACCTTTGAAGACCTCCACAGCCACTACCAACACCTGCTCCATTAAACAAGGAAGAGCTAACATTTCCATAGGAAGAATCAGAAGCAAATAAAGTCCTTTTAAGCTTCTCTTCCTCCCTCAAGGTTACTATTTCAGGGATAATGACAATATATGAGATGAGTCCCATCAACCTCTGCAGGACACGTTAAATTCCTATTAAATATGGATTAGATGAGTGCTGCAAAATCATACAGTTCTAAAGGGTGCACCCCTTTAACTATCTGCCATTCACTGTAAGGCCAGAGCAACAGCAGGCACTTCTGGAAAAGCTGTAGAGGCAGCAAGCTAGGTTTATTTGGAGGTCACAATTCTCACTGTATCATTTCTGAGGGAGGAAAACTCTGATGTATGTGTAGATCTTTTCATTATTTTAAAATGTTGGTTGAATTCAAGGAAGCTGTATGATTTTAAGAGTAAAGTAACTGAAAAAAAATTCATGAGATACAAACAACAGTTGAATGAGGTGAATGTTTTATTGAGAGGGACAAAAGAAAAATGTATGAAAGAGTATTTATTTTATATTCAACTGCTATAAACCCTTAATTTTCTGCAAGTATCACAGGGCATAACCCAGGTTTCCTACAACTGTGATGGATTCCTCAGGGTGTATTGCTGAGTGAGTGGCTGGAGAGTCACTCTTCAAAGGCATCAAGAAAAATATTGGACTAGTAAGCTTCCAGAACACACACTTAAAACTGTTAAGTAAACCTGAACACCAGTGTGACAGTGTCTACTATCTGCTCTGTAGAAATCAAGCAGCCTTTTGGTCAGAAGTGATTGAAGTGCTCAGATTGGCAGCAGAGGCTTAAAGAAAAACCTAGAGCAGAAAAAATTTTATGTTCTCAAATTAGCTGAAGGGTACCTTAAGTTCCAGTGCATTGGTTGCAACAAAACTGTTTAAACATGCATTTATTTACAGTTCACAGACATGAGAAAAGTGTTCTGGAAAAACACTATGTGAGGAAGAAGTATGTGAAAAAACTTACAGGAAAGAAATATCACCACCAATGCAAGTACAGTTAGCTTCTTTCTGTAGGGTCCCTGTGCATCTTTACTACCATACATGAAATATGTTCAGAAAATCCAAATGTTCTCTATTTAGCCATTTCAGACAATTTTACTTGAGACCTGTACTTGCATTTTTACATGCACTCTCCTCTCACATCTTTCTTCTGGGGAAAAAAGAGGAGGGAAGATATTTTGGAGCACAAGCAATTTGTTCTCCTTTCCCCTCAGTCCATACCCACTGTGTTCATCATTCAGCAACAGCTTCTGTACCCTCTACAAAGGCAGGTGATCTGTATCTGCCAACTAATATATGACTACTAAATCCATCCATCAACCACATAATGCTCAAGCCAACAAATCTATGTTAATAACTAACCAGCTCCTGACAAAAAAAAAAAAAATTTGCTGGAATTGCTAAATTCACTGTGCTTTTTCTTCCACACGAAAGACTGCTTAGATGGCTAGAACTGGGAAAATGACTACTGGTGAAACAGCTGAGGAGAGTGAAGCATCCACCTACAAAATAACAGTGCCAGTGCCACTCATGCACCACAAGGCAATGCCTCTGTTCATTTAAAAAATACTTGGATGACAGGCAAATATCTTCACATGCAGTTATTAACCTGCAGCTAGTAGCTTGTTTAAGGGCAGCACAATCATCGGCTTCTGTAAAACAAAACAAAACAAAACAAAACAAAAACCAAAAAACAACACACCTCTGTTTAGGCCACCTGACTGTCCCCATGTCCCCAGCTAGTTTAAACACACTAACTAAATCCTCTGCTGTTGCCAAGGTTTCTGTAAGGATTTCCTTCCCACCCCACCCATAACCCTATTAAGTTACAGACAAACTTGTAACACAAACAAAACTATAGATATTATTTCTCTGCTGTAATTTACAGCTTTGCTACAGAATTCAAGATGTACCTAAGTTGTACAAACAAGCACTTAAATTTAAGGAAAAAAAAGCAGGAAAATAACCTCTTTAGTATGTTTATGGGTTGGCAGTTTCCAGGTCTGTTATTTTATTTCTAATCACTGCACGGAGCTGCAGCAGAAGATATATGGAAGCAGTAGAGACTGGCACTAGTCTGGTCTTTGGAGCATTTAAGCTACAACGTAGAAAGTCAGGAGCATGCAACAAAGCCAGGAAATAACAGCAATAATTCATCACAAAACAGCATATCTTCCTATGTTCCCTATTTCCCTTTGCTTCCCCAAAAAAGAATCATCCCCACAAAAGAGGGGCTAACAGCATCTCTCACTATAAAATAAAGGTCAATCCAGTTTATGTGCCTCTACTTCTTCATATTTAGCATAAGAAAACCCAAATCTGTTTGCCAGCTGAAGAAGTTCCAGGACCATTCACGGATCTGTAGGTGAAACCCAGCATCTTGGACTGCATCCAGGGAAGTCCCAGGCACCACAGGTACCACAGTAATTTTTCATCACTTTGAGCTTGAGTTAAAAGGTTTAGTCCAGAACACAGCATGTGTGTTACATTAATCTAATCTGGACCTGACAGAGGCAGGCATTTGAGTTAAGGTTTGTATGCAGAAGGAATCCTTCCCTCCTTCGTATCTGAAAGGAAGAAAGGCTGGTTTCAATGGCTACAGAAAGGCCAACCAAGACCTCACTATACAAAGCTAGAATCACACCTCCTTTTCATATCATCCTAGCTAAAAAAACTCTGTGGGTGATCCATGTTTCTTAGGGAGTGGATAAGAATATTAAACAAATACTTATTTTCATGAAATAAAAATGGACTGAAATCAGACTTCCAAGTGGAAAACATAGGTATTTCAGAAGTATTACACAACTTATGTTACAAAAGAAGCAAATGTAACTTTACCTTAGCTAAATTCAGAGTAAGAGAAAGTTGGTTCAACCACTTGTAAAGACGGCATCAGTTTGGGCCTTTCTGCAGCCTGCTGTAGGCTCAGAACAATCCCCTGAAGGCCATGGAGACAGTAAGAACCAGTAGAGATTGGGGTACTTCTATTAGAACTCAACATAGCTGAAGCGTTCTAATATTAGGTGGAAATGCAATCAAGAGAATTGGTATAGACATGACCCTTGGACAGTGTCAGGCTTTACTGATTCAAAGAACCAAGAGTTAGGAGCAAAGAGTGGGTACATTTGCTCACAATGTCCTTAAATGATAAAGCACAAGCTAAACACAGCTGAAAAGTCCATATCTGTTCTTTTTGCTGTTTTGGCTCATGTCTAGTTTTTTTTGAAGCCTGTCTTTGCCTCAGTCAGATCTCACATTAGTTTCAGAAATTAATAACACATTTTGTCAATAGGTCTTGGCAACTATACTAGATTGCAGTACTGCAGGCATGACCTAACTGAATAAAATAAATGGAAATAAATGGATCTTTGTATTGCTTACAATAATTTAACTAGGAATAAGTTGTCTAATTTCTCTGATGCAATAGAACTGTTCCTGCAAGTTTTTATCAACATTGGCTTAAAAGAAATAACTTTTAGGGGTCTTCCAAGCGGTAACATTAAACTAATTGTGAGCTAAATCTTGAATTATATATGAGGTAGACAAAGCCTGTCTTTAAGAAAGCCTGCACATTACTACCATTTCTCTTACATATATTAAACAGTACCTTTTTTTCCCCCCCCATTACTGTTAATGTATTTCCCTGCATTCCAGATATTCCTTTAGGTTTGTTCTCTACTGTAAAAATGTATCAATAATATTTTTTATATATATATACTTGGTTCTCTTCTCAACCACTTACCACCATTATATTTTTAGGGCAAATGTCCTAAATCTATCAAATAAACTGACGTAGAAGTGTCATCCATGAACTAAACAAAGAAAAATTCTGAAGCAAAATAAACTGTGGCATTAAAAGATACAGGTTTTGTAATGATAGAACTGGGAGGTAGACACACAATTCTGCTTGCAAGATTTTTATTCCATGTTTACCTTATCCACATACAGTCTTTAAGAAATCTCTTTAAATTCTCCTAGTATCCTAATTCACACATATGTGTAACTTATTGTTCACAAAAGCAACATCAGACTCCAGTTTTCAATCATCATTCTCTTTACATACAGTTTTTGTCCTGAGTTTGTGTCATTCATGCACAGAAAACAAGCAGTAACACATAGAACAGCTCTTCCATGGCTGCTCTTATAATTACACAACATGCTTTCAGAAGCATTTTGTTACACTTTCTGAGCTGAGAAAACGGGGGAAAAAATAGGCTTAGAAGTTTATTTCAGATAAGACAGAAAAACTACAATGAAATTGAGTATATTTGGTGGAATACTCTTTACTGGCACGAACAAAGTCTTGCTTTCTAAGTGCAGAAAAAATCTGAAATAGCTGCCCTGCTTGCATTTTCACACATCCTTTAGTCAAATCTGACTAAAAAGCCCTTTCTTTCATCTTCCAAGCATCTCAAATGCTACTGTTGAGGTTATTTGCAGGGGCTTTTTATTTCCATTTCAATGATCCAGAAATGTCCGTCTGCATTTTGGGTATGGATACAATATCAAACTTATTTTCCTTTAAAGAAAGACCTGTCAAATTACCTTAAATGAAAGATTCTTATATATCTGATACAGATTCAACAAAATAAAAAAATTCTAAATGCCAGGGGGAAAAAACAAGTGCAGCACAAATTCCAGATGACTTTATAGGATACCACAAAACAGTCTTACAACATGCTACCTTTTCCTTGTTAACAGTTCCATGCTCTCAACCTGTAAGTCCTAGAAGTATATAGTATATGCCTACCTTTCCTCAATATGTCTAAACTATAGAGTAAGGAAGTTAGGGATTTGGAAAGCATTTTTCATTTGCTTTAATCCTGTAGGTGAGATATATCATAGTACTAAACCAGCCCAAATCCTTCAGGGTTAAGCCATGACAACTGTGGCCATAAGCCCACTTTTCAAGAGAAAACACTGCCTCCAAATTCTCTAGCATACTGCTACTCATACTCAACAATTTTAAGGTATGAGCACATGGAGCAGCCTGGTTTGCAGTAAGAGCTGATCCATCGCGGCCCCACATTAGAGGCATACTTCACAGGAGATCCTACATAACTCTTCTGTAACAGAGAATTGGGTATATGACTTGTAAAACTGGTTCCTTCCATTTCTCTTGGACTAACTGGAGTATTTCCAAAAATCCTGGCCAAAAGTAGCAATCTCAGTAAGTGAGATCAGCCACCTGTCCCTTCCAAATTCTTTTCTTGGTTTCTTATAACGCATTCAAGGCTCAGGTACATAGCCCATTCTTGGCACAGCAGAGCAGAAGTAAACCCAGTGTTGTCCTAAGCAACCTTTCTGCATCCCCATGATGTTGCCTGAAGCCTGGACCAACACTGCCAAAACCATAAACTAAACCAATTTAATTGCTGTTGCAATTTATATGTCAATTCTGGGTCCCTGGGAGTGGAATTTATGCATTGATACTTTCAGGTATGCACCAAGCTGCTTGAAGTTCTGAAGCACTTGTTAAAACACGAACACCACCAGCATGCTGTGCTGCAGCCTCCTCTAATACATGGAGATTTGTGGTTTGACTTTCAAAACACTGACCAGAAAGTCCAGATGCTTTTTCAGCTGAGACCATTCAAGCCTCAAAAGCTGAGCTGACCCGGTCTTGTTACGACTTCACAAGCATAAGGACTATCTCACAACACACAAGGGGAAAAAAGAAGCCCTTCTCTGCAGGAAGCCTGGGGACATGACATGCTCTGCCAGGTGGGTTTACAGCACCCTTGAGTGCCAGTGAACCCCCTGAACACAGCTCACACAGGGCTGCACTGCTTCACAACTATTTCCACAGCACTCATGCTGGAATGTTTCTTTCAAATTGGAAGTTCTCAGATACAAGACTATAAAGACTGTGACGTCAAAAAGAAACTGAAGATTCCCTTCTCCCTACCATACATGGTAATACTGACGACAACAACATCAATTGATTAGATAGATAAGTGGAAGTGAAGCTTTTCCTCAGACTAACATGTCATCCTTCCATGCTCTTCAAACACTATTTTCCAAGGAATCTAGTAGATTTTCCATATTGAAGTCCTTGAAGATAACAAAGAGCAATATTTTGTTGTCTGTAGGGATCTTAAATACCAGCCTGCTTTCTGTATGTACAGTCTCACAGAATAAAGTGCCAAACAGATGAGAGTAAACACCTGATAAGACACTGCTCCTCAGTCCTTCTTGAACTTGCTGAAGTGTCCAGCTGTGCATCTTACAGAAAGATTCAGAAAAAGAGATTTTTACTTTAAAGGCTGATTTTGCTGGCATCCAGTCAAAGATCTTCAGTCTCATGTTGTTTATTTTTAATATTCTTTGAATGGCATCTGAAGAGTAACTTCAAAGATACATAATTTAAGCTTTTGTTTACTAAACAAATATGGAAGACAGTGCATTAAATGTCAACTTTGGTGTTTTCAATTGTATATGCTGAAAAGAAACATAAGACACCCATGCAGCACCCACGTGATTTAAGTCGCATTACTGGAAAGGGTTTGAAACACAGCTACCACACCCTGCAGCTGACAGCAGGATACACATCACTTGTTAATAGGCTTTAAGTGTTCTTGGGTAAAGTGCTTGCACTGCACAGCTATTGCTCAGGAAAGTTTTAAAAAGATGTGTAATTGTAAAGGTTTGGTTTTGTTTCTGTCTTTTTTAAGTAATATTTCATGTCCTGTGCAGGCTCCCCACTGTAGTTTTCATTATGCATAACACAACATGTTCTTCTTGGATCAGCCTACTTCTCTGTTGGGTTCAGTGCTGCTAAAATAATTTACAGCTACAGAAATAAAGGGTGTAAATGTGGCTTTGACAGACGAAGACAACACCAAGCTTGTTGTAACAAGAAGTGGAGGAGACATTCAACATGTCTTAATACATTGAAAGTGACTCTGATCACTGGATCTGTAGTGATACTCACTTTTTATTGAGTGATAGTAATGAAAGCCTTATTTCTCCTTGAGTTTTATTCATTGTGTCTCCCCAGGACTGTTTCATTTGGTTCAGGGCTTTTCTGGCAAGAGCTTTTATTTTATATGTGTATTTTTAGAACAAAACAGGATTTGACGTTATGGATTTTCTGGAAGCAAGACTACCAACATTCATTCATCTGCACTTTCACCTACTTCATTTATGCAGAATGAAACATTTTCTACTTCAATCAAGAAACCAAAATAGGTAATTGGATTTTATTATATGTCTTGGGCCACATAACATGAGATATAATATGATCCTCCCACAGTCCAGTCTGTTACTAGAAATCAATCATCTGGAAAGTTTTACAGGCTGAAGCAACTTTTTCAACATATTGGCAAAAAATAAAGTAGAAGGATTCAGAGTGTAACAGAAGGACAACTACTCTGGTTCATGTAGAGCTTGTCCTAACAGTCTGTAGTGCTCTGTACCCACTATGTGGACTATCAGAGCTCCAGTCTTCTCTTTCACATCTGCACAGATTACTGCTGCCAGGAATAAAAATAATACTTGGCAGGAAGAGGATTAAATTGGGTAACCCCATTGCCAGGCAGCAGAACATACATGAGCAACCATACAGTGGCCACGGTCCTTCTGCCCAGGCTCAGTCCAGGAACATTCCTCTGCAGCCCTTTTGGCAAAGGGCATTAAAAAAAAGTGACCTCTCCGCAGGCACTGGGAAGAAAAAGGTTTATAATAGAGAAGTTCTATCCTGTTCTTCTCCATCTGCCAAGTGCTTTTCTGGAATGCTCAAGAATAAAACTGCCAAACCAAGTTCAAAACAGAATGTTTCATCCTGAAAGTATTCCTTATTAATAATCCTTGTCCAGTAAAAGAATCGAGTCTGCTCCTGCAATCACTTGTGCACACGAGTAGTCTTAAAGACCAAGAAAAGAAGGAAGAGTCAGTCGTCGGGGTTTTTCATTGTATCCCTGTTTTGCCAGCTGACTCACAGGAAAATCTTGGCTGAGTGTATGACCTCATAAATCTTCTCTCCCCACTGCTATATTAAATTATCTTCTTCCAACCAACCTCCCTTTGAAAGGTTCATAGTGCAATATATGTCTGCTAGGGTTGTTTTTGGTTTTTTTTTTAAGTCAGATTATATCACACCTCCTTTCCTGTCTTCATTTGCACTTTGAGATCATTACTCTGAAGACAAGAATTTTTCTGAAAGTAAGATTCTTACTGTAATTTTTCCCTCCAGTCAATGAAAGGATAGCACAGCAAATTAGTCTAGTTTGCAGCTGTACCATTTTGTATAAAACTGTGAAGAGTTTTTCCCCTTTCACAGCAGAAATGCACTTTTAAAATGATGCATAGCTCCGTCTTTTGGATCAGCTGTGATTCTGTCCACTGATCTGTAATCATGCCCAAATCCATACTCTCTATGCTTTATATACTAGGGTTTCCAATTCATAGTTCATTTAGATGTAGATCTACTTATGATTCCCATAAAAACTTGGCTGGCAGGATACCATCAAGACTATTTGTTCAGAACCATTAGTAAGCTGTAGCCCCTTCCCATCATTTTGTCCTAAGATACTTCTGCTGTACTCTTGTCCCTGCTGACTCAATGACCAAGTAAATGGCACTTCGATTTTTACTTGATAAAATGTGCAACTGTAGAAGGACTGTAACTCTTTGTTAACTGTCTTGCATTATAAACTGATTCTAGTGAAGCTTACAACTAGGAGAGGAACAGCTTGTACAATAGATTAAATTGTAGGGACGTATGTCCAAATGTTGGTTTCAGATTGTTTTTTTAAAATAGCATAGCATTAGCAACAGTAGAAATGTTTGATACTATTAAGAGTCCATATAACAAAGTATGTAAGCCCTTTTAATGAATGTATTGAAGACTATTATGTTTACTAATCAAGCTGTTTACACACAGATACTATTCAAACACTGCCTGGAAGATATACATACTATGCTTATCAAGGGCCAGTTTACCCTCACATCTAATCCCTAGGACAGATACCATTGTACAATATTGGACCAGAAACAAGTCTTGTTATCTGGTTTCTGCTTTTTGGCCTAAAAAGATACTTGTATAAGGCTGCTCTATGAGGTTTAAGTTATTCAAACAGTTCTGAAAATGTATCTTTAGTGTAGAGGAATGGATTATGTGTCTATACTGCTCCAGAAGAGCAATTTTGCTGCTAGATCACAACTTCTCTACCTGCTTTGTCTTCCTCCCTGACCTCTCAGTTGTCCCCAGGTTATACACTGGGTATCCTCAAGATATTTTCAGCCATCTGTACAGGCGAAGCATAAGCCCATTTATTTTCTCTACCCCTTAGAGTTTGCATCTGAAGATAAGATATTTCTACATTCTGCTCAGTCACAGTGGTGGCCAATATCCAGGAAAAAAAGAGACTTGTCAAGTCAAAATTGCAGCCTAAGACAGACTGCTCACAAGCATATACCCCTATACTGGTTCCCTCAAGACACAGCAGAAGAAAGTGGATTAGTCTTCCTCATGACACCATTTTCACTAGCTAGTCTACACAGACAACAGAGGTAGAACAATTCTCAGCTTGAAGCACATCTTCCACATACCTGCTGGCCTGACACACTTACACTAAATACAAGAGAGTTAAGCTAAATTTTATTCCTTCTTTCAGCTACTAAAGGCCTATACTACCATCTTGCCCTTAGAAATCAGTCCATCACTCCTATAATATAATTTCTTAGGAAGACAGAGTCTTTTTCTTCCTGCTGTCTAGCATAACAGGTACACGTTTTTCCCAGTTGTAATGATGCTTAAGAAAACAGTCTGTTTATCATGACAGTGCATGCTTTACAAACTGTATTTACTTCTGCACCCAAAGCCCCAGCACTGACATGCAGTGCATGACCTCAGCTCCCTCTGAGAACAGGGACCAGGCCTTTAACAAATTGAGGTAGTATGGAAAGACCCAGGAGAACAGAGATAAACTCTGCCACACTGCTCCCAGTAAACCAACCCATTTGGATGTTTCTGCTGTGCCATTTCACAGTTACTTAAAAATTCTGTTTTCGAAAGAAAGAAAAGACTACTATAGGGTGGAAAAAAACCACCTTAAACACACACACCATGGATTCAACGGATGGTGAAAAACATACTAATAGTCAGTGAAAAGGTTCTGTATAAGTAGATCTGAAAGCATTTAAGGCACCACAACATTTGTAACTGTCAAGCTATTGAGTGAAAATTTTTCAGACTTCAATAAAACAGATAGTAGGTCCTCAACACATTGTGCTGTGTTCTGTTATACCTACTCCCCTCATCCTCCCTCCCCCATCTTTGGTCATCAGCCTCTAGCACATTTTCCAGCCCGAAGTGCTACCATCATAAATGAAAAAGAAAAGAACATTCAGATGACTTCCATTCCCAGATTGATTTTTGGCTTTCTTGACCTTCTGGCAAGTTGTTTTTCCACAAGTTACAATAAAGTCTCTATTAAATTCAGAAAGGAAAATGGCAAGGAGGATACAATTAATTTTAAGGGCATTAAGAACTACAGAGAAGGTATAGTGTGACTTTCTGTATAAAAACAACAAAGGCTAACAAATAGCTTTTTGCATTATCATAGAATGATTTGGGTTGGCAGGAACCTTAAAGATTACAGAGCATCTTTTCTCCCTTACTTAAGCAAGAGCACTCTCTTAGTTTATTAGTCATATCTTCATAAATAAAGTTAATCTACAATTGTATCACTGGACCAAGGAGATACAATGCTAAGAGAATAAGATCTAGGCATAAACCCCTTAAACACGCTAGCATATAGAGAAATGGGCTACTTTTCACATGATCCGATTCACTGCAAAAAGAATGTAGCTGAAATTTGTGCTATTATTCCTAAACCATATTTCTACCTCTGGAAGGACTAATTCTGTTTTCAGAATTAATAAAGGGAACATTTTTGAGCCACTTTTTACAGTCATATGTGTTCTTTCCATGTCTGTTACCTCAAGACTTCCTACAACCATGCAGCAATTTCCAATTGTCTTTCACAGAAAACTGGTATGGAAAAAAGTTGTTATGAGACTCCTTGAAGTCTTTACTTCTCCTTTCTAAATAAAACTACTGTCTGGCACACTTTTCACTTGTGCTTCTGGGGAAAGTCTGCAGGGCACAAGTCCAGAAAATAATAATTCTGGGACTACTTATGGTAGAAAAGCTACCATCTTGTATAACATCAGAATGTTACACAACAGAAGAAAATACTTGCAAGGCAATGTAGGGCACTATACCTACCACCAAATTAAAGTTACATAAAAAGTGATTTGTGTAACCACTTTTGGGAAACATATACGAGTTATGTCTACACTAGTAAGCAAAGTGAGACACAAGCTGTTCGGTATACCTGAGGACAAGTTACTCAGCAGCTTGCATCCACAGAGTTAGATTGTGTTCCCTTTCAGCAGGGCAGCTTTGTCCCGAGAGCATAGTTTATTAATGTAGACATAGCCCTAAAGGCCAGAACATCAGTAGAGCACATATCATAATACACACTGCATATGTCAGTAGAAGTGACATTTGCAAGGTCAGACTTGCAGAATACAAGGACACTCCATTTCAAAAAAATGTAGAATTTGCAAGAGGAAAACATTCATGAGAATGACATACAAAAGAGCTCCACATCCTTTTACAATTTTGATAGAATCTGTCAAAAAGTATGCTGATAAGATGCTCCTTTATTGAAAATGGTGCACTTCAACCTTTTAAATAACAATTTAAACTAAAAACTGGAAGACCAAGAAGAGTCAGAATAGATTCAATGATTCTGGTTAAGAGAAGAAAGTGACTCATTATAGAAACCTCCCCCCAAAAAGCAAACAAGAGCTCAATAAAAGAGTTTTTCTAGGTAGCTGGTAGAACTGGAACTCAGAGCGTGCAATAACAATCAAAGGCTGTATAGATGGGTCACTGCAAAGTACACGTGGCAAAGATTTATATTTTGATCAAGAGCTCATACATCAAGTGGCAAACTTAAAAAGTCATTGTGTACAGTACATGTACTGTTTATCTAAAGTGGCATTGTTATGGGAGCAGCAAAGCAGAGATAATATTACCTTAATGGGCAGAAAAAGCTATCTATGTATTTGTACTCAGAAATGAAAGACACAAGTTCTCCAGAAATACAAAAGATATCTGCACTTTAGAAGGGGTGGGGGAAGAGGAAGATATAAAATTGTTTCAGAGTCTTCAGATATTTTTTTTGCAACTTTTAACATCACTGATACATAGTACTGTGATATATAGTGCTATTTTCACAAGAGAAAGCTACTGTTTGTTGTACTAAAAGTAAAGTGCATGTGCTAAAGCACATTCCACTGGCTAAAGTGGATATCTGTAGACCCTGGGCTCACCACCACCACTTTGAGGAGTTATTGATCATGGGCACATGGCTAACCAGGCAACACAGACTGAGCAGGACACATGGAAGGCCACCCAATTGATATCACTAGTACTAAACAATGACTGGATCAATGAATTTACATTGTCCAAGCTTTGTTTAAAAATATAGAAGGAAGGTAAACAATGAAATCTTAAATGCTGCCATCTGGAGAACAGTATGATTATTTTAGAGATAATGCTACACAGGACATAAGATTCTCTCTTGACAAAGACAGAATCTTTGTCAAGCTTCTGTGGAAAAGGAAACAAAAGGAAATTTAAATGACTAACAAAACTGGAGATACAGATAATGAAAAAAAATAATTCTCACAAGCCACGTTCCTCCAACTCAGTCAGGAGAAAGTATAATAAATAAATAAATAAATAAAAAATTTAAATAAAAATAAAAAAAAAACAAACACACACAACAAAACACACAAAACAACTTTAAGAGGCAGTTTCACTGTGGAAGAGACTGTTTTTGGAGCAGTCATGAACTCAAGTCAACAACATCCAAAGTATTCTGTACCTGTAATGTTAGTAATGTTAAATGCTCTTATTTTATTTCCTTTTCCCTGAAGCAAAGTAAGCTAGCATGAGGTTTCAAAACAAAGAAGTCTTTGGTGGTTTTGATATCAACTCCTTCAGTTATCTCTACCCAGGATAAAGTTGTTGATCATATAAGGACCTACACTGACAGGGCTTCAGGGATCATTCTTCTGCACAAAGTTTGCCACCTTAGCAACAAAAAAACCCAAACCAAAGCAAAACAAACAAAAAAACACCAAACATTTCCACTTCCATCTGAAAGCCACCAGGCAACAAACTCCTGAAAGTCCACTTTCAAAATAAATGAATATTCTTCTCATCTTGAAATGAATTTCCTTCCCCAGTTCTCTGATCCCCTAAAGGATCTAAAAATATTTTTTCCTCGGAGCCCACTTTTGAGATGAGCTTGTTACCTCTTTAAGACGTTTGCATCTTATGTTTTCCAACAGATGTTCCATGGGCTGTTATACTAGTTCGGAAAAGACTGAGAAAAAAGCACTTTAATGACAATGAATGTTCCGATATTTCAAAGGATCAAAATGTACCCTATCTACATGGCTGTATCATAGTTTCTGTCATGAAGGAATACCACCTTCTAAGGGATAACTGTTTCTCTCTAGGAGGCTATACTGAAGCAGCTAATCCTCTTCCTGAGATGCAAAACTGTTTTAAGACACACGGTAACATGCAAATGAAATCCTGCTGTAGAGCTGGATCATCTAAGAAAAGAGAGGCTGCCCTTTCTCAGGTTATCCAGTTTGCATGACCTACTTTTGAACAGTTAATAAGTTCCATTTTAGCTAGTGTATTTTGGTTTTTATTTCTCTAATTTATCCATGGATTTCCATTACCAATATAGGCACAAGATTTACATACAGCTGCTGAATTTTAGTAGATATGGACAGTATTCTTTCAGAACAGTGCTCAATTTTATCATAAACGAAAAAAAAATTGATCTTATCTGTTAGATTCTTACTCTGTCATCAAGTTCACTCAGAAAGGGTCCAACCTCAGCATATTCTATCTAATTAGAAGCAGTATTCAGTGAACTACTAGGCTATTTGGCCTGTTAGAGTAAGTTGCTTTTAAAAAGCTATTTAAAACCTCCTCCTTAATTCAGGAGGGCCTTCAAATCACATCCCTGGGCCAAGTAGAGAATATTTGTGGGTTTAAAATAAATCAGTCACTGAACCTTCCTAGTAAAATCTGCAGTGTCAGATGTTGGGGAGAAGTGAGACTTTCCGCCTAAGAACTGGAGAAGTCCTAGTCACTCTCTGTACTGGATATCTGACTCCAAAGCTCTGACTGATAAGGATGCTGGTGAAGTAGATCAAATAAATCACTCAGTGTGAAGACTGAATTGGCCACTATCTCCAGTGCAGAAAGCTTAGGAAAAAAATAACTCATGACCAAACTGATGATAGTTTAGTAGAATCTGAGAGAAAGAGACCCTGTGTGAAGAGTGTTACTGCATGGAAACAAGAAAATAAATCCACTACCAAGTTAAGCTTCTCCTTTTGGTATCAAACATATTTACACACACAGGGGTGGGGGAAATTCTAATGGCAGAAGAGGCAAAAGTGTCCTGTGATGTCTAGAATTTTTAATTTGTTGTCCTTATCTCACAAGAAATAGCATTATGTGACTGCCTTATTAATCTGATACTATAAATGTAGAAAAAACACAATGAACTTACAAAAACACTGAGTACATTGAAACATTTCACTGAAGCGTTTATAGAACAGAACAATAGCATGAAATTGTTCTGAAAGATGAATTTAAAAAAAAAATCATTCTGCTTAGAAGAGGAAAAAAAAATTAGTTTTACCCATAGCACCTTAGGCAGCACCATGTGTCTGCCTGTTGCTCAATTACTTCTTGCATCAAGCATCAAATCCTCCTTGCTCAAATCAGCACAACTTTCAAAAGGAGTGAGCTGACAGCATTGTCCTACCTCTTGCTTATCAGACATGGTTCTTGGTTGCAAGAGGACAGGGGAAGAGCAATGCCTGCCACCATTACCAGATGCCATGCTAGGGTGAACATGATCAAAGGTGGCAGACCTCAGCCTCACTCAGGTATTCGTATACAGCAGGGAGGGAACTGGGCAGGAAGGCAGAAAGTAACACACAGTTGTATCTCTGTGATGGTATGGGGGTGGCATGCTGAACAGCTAACAAGGCAGATTTTTGTTTCTAATTCTCCACCTGGAGCATCTGGTCTTAAAGACTTGACAGGCTGAAAAAAAAAAAAAAAAAAAAAAAAAAAAAAAAAAGTGAAGAAATAGCATTTAGCAGGGACGTAATGGCCAGGGAAGCCTTGAATGAGAGAAGCCAGAGTCAAGACCCCTCGTACATGACTTCTATGTACTGCACACACACCCTGCAACATGGTACTGACATTTGATGCTGCTTTCCCCCAGAGGGCTGCCTTGCTGATTTTTCTACCTCACATCATCCCCAGATTATCAAGCAGGCTAGTTACACAAATTTTAATCATCTGGGTTTGTTTTACTGGTGGGTTGGTTTGAACAAAGAGGTAGCAATCCTGTTTTGGAATTTCACAAACTAGACTTTCTATCTATGCTTGGAGGTTAACAAAGGAAACCCTATCTAGAGAGGCCATTAATAGCCATCCTTGCCAATTGCTAGATGAAAGCGTGGACTTAAGAAACAGGGCTAAGAACCCTAAGCATATGAAAACTTATTGGCTTTTAGTGGGTCTAAGTGCCTAATTCCTCGTGGTAATAAATTACTTAATTTTCTTTTTGAAATATAATATTTTAATATATTCTAAGTTAATGGAAATTAGTGAGAAGGATTTTGAATTAGAAAATAGGAATTTAAAGGGATATTATGGAAAGCATATTCAAGTGCCATCATCCTACGTTTGATGATAAACATGTAAATATGCACACTTGCTTTACAGAGTGCTTATAAGATTGCCCGCGTGCTATTTTTGTCAAGAAAACAGTTTGAAAATACTAAGCCTATTAAACACAGAAATTACCTAAAGAAACACTACTTCAATAAAAGGTACATAACCAAAAATCTAGAGGAACAAAATTATAAAAAGGATTAGATTTTGCCATGGGCATGAGTAAAAGAGAGGTAGAGTTGATATGTGCCCCAGAAGCCAATAAGCAATACTTTCACACTAATTCTCTGGTCTGAGAGCACTAATTTCCTTGCAGTAAACTGCAAGAACCATCCTGCAAGTAATACCAGCCTATCTGAGCAAAACCATATCATCCCTCAATCTTAGACTAGCCATTTTTCATGGTCTGGATGTTGCAGTCTTGTAACTCCTTTTGAAGGAAATGTCAATGCTGCATTTGCTGCAGAAAGCATACCATAATAAAATAGAATATCATGGATTGGATTAAAAAAAATAAAACACACCAAGAACCTAAGCCTGTTGCTATCTGCTGCTTGATTTTCGTTATCTTTAGGGCAGCTTTCACTTTAGACAGCTTCAGGTTAGAAAGCCCTACAAGAATTATTAAATGTGAAGATGTGGAAAGCAACTGATGGAGCAGGAAAAGTCTCGCTTTATGCCTGCCTGCTCTCATAATCTTTCCCTAAACATCAAAAACAGGGAGCTCTCCAATCCACTAGAAGTCCAGCCCCCTAAAGTGGGATACATACACCTTTGATCTCATCTTTCATTCCTATATTTCTTTATTGAAATAGTTTATGCTTTCAAACATGTTAAATAAATATATTTACAATATCTCAAGGTAATGTAGAAAGAAGGTTAATGTTAAAGCACAACACTAATGAACTATTTCCACGACACATTTTCAAAGGAAAATATTTTGAATCTCACTGTTTCTTGCTTTTCTCACTTGTAACCTTAATGTCTTCTTCCCTGGGGAGAGGTTACTTCATTGTACTTAAGTTCCACAGGTAGAAAACAATACAGATGTGAAAACTCACTATTACAATAACCCATATTTTAGGAGTTAAAGAACATTAAGCTTGTACTTTTCTCCAGGGAACATTACTATAGAGTACTTCACTTGAAAGTACTGGTCATTTACATAAAACCAACCAAAGGCAGCCAACAGCATCTTGGCCTGCGTCAAAAATTGTGTCCAGCACAGTAGGGAAGTGGGCCCCTGTACTTGGTACTGGTGAGGCCACAACTTGAGTACTGTGTTCAATATGGGGCACCAAAAAGGAATTGAGATGCTGGAACAGGTCCAGAGAAGGGAAATGAAGCTGGTGAAGGATCTGGGGAACAATGCTTATGAGAAGCAGCTGAGGGAAATGGGATTGTTTGGTCTGGAGAAGAGGATGCCAAAGGGAGACCTTACTGTGCCTGAAAGGAGGTTGTAGTGAGGTGGGTGTTGGTCTCTTCTCCCAGGTTACTAACAAGGGGTTAAGAGGAAATGGGCTTAAGTTGTGCCAGGGTGATTGAGATTGAATATTAGGAAGAATTTCTTTTCTGAAAGAGTGGTTAGGCACTGGAAGGGGCTGCCCAAGGAGGTGGTGGAGTCACCATCCCTGGAAGTGCTCAAAAAAAAAAATGTGTGGATGTGGTACTTTAGGACACGGTTTAGTGGTCATGGTAGTTTTGGGCTGATGGTTGGACTTCATGATCTTGGAGGTCCTTTCCAACTTTAATGATTCTAACAATAACAATGATTCTATGATCAGCTGTCAGCACATGAAAAAGTAGCAATGAAAAAGTTGAGAGTACTACACATTTATAGTTACATGCCACAACTACACCTCCTTTCACAAGCTGTATGCAGTCAAAAGTATGCCTAATGTCATAGTGTACCCTTAGTAAGTTTGCTGACGAAAAGAAATTGGGAGGTGCCGTTGACTCCCTCAAGGGACAAGATGCCTTGCAAAAGTATTTAGATTGCAACACTGGGCAATGATTAATGTGATGAAATATAACAAGTGCTCCAAGTAGTAGAGGAACCAACGAGAAAAGATGCTATGCTGGACCTTGTTCTCACCAACATGGAGGGGATTAGCAACTAATGTGAAACTCAAGGCTAGCCTTGGCTACAGTGACCATGAAATGGTGGAATTCAAGATCCTTAGGGCAACAAGGCAGGCAAGCAGCAAACTCACTACCCTGACTTCAGGAGATCAGACTTTGACCTGCCTCTTCAGGGATCTGGCTGGTAGAGTACCATAGGATAAAGCCTTGGAGGAAAGAGGGGCCCCAAGAAAGCTGGTCAGTATTCAAGGACCACCCGTTCCAAGCCCAGGAGCAGTCTCCCAAGAGAGGAAGGCAGGCAAGAATTCCAGGAGGCCTGCATGAATGAACAGTGAGCTCCTGGACACACTTAGATTCAGAAAGAGAGTATATAGAGAGTGGAAGCAAGGCCAGGTAGCCTGGGAAAAATACAAAGAATTTGTCCGAGCCACCAGGGGTCAGGTTGGGAGAGCTAAAGCCCAAGCAGATCTGTCCAGGGACATTAAGGGTAACAGGAAAAACTTCTACGGATATGTCAGTGATGAAGGCTAGGGAAATGTGGGCCCTCTCCAGAAGGGAACATGAGACACCGACCTGGACAGAATGATCTCAAAAGCAGTAAAGTCAGAGGCTTGCAAATAAGATTTTAAGCATCTTTCTCTTACTGAAAGCAAAACTGTAAGATTAGGGACCCAAGACAAAAAGCAATGCATGGAAACAAAGGCCGCGGCCTATGTGGCCTACTAGAGCAAATAACACACTCAACAAAATGCAGATTATTTTCACTTCTCTTTAAGGTCTTGTTTGCTCACACCAAGAGGCTCTGGTCTTTCAATGACAGAACATTACAGTGCCGAAAACAGAACCCCCTTTTCCTGTGGAATAACATACAAGATTTTGGAAGAATTAGAACAACAAAAAACTCATATATAGTACAATGACATTATGTTAACATACAAGTATGTGGTAAACTGGCTAACTGACAATAGAGGCCAAAATATTTCTCTTGAATAGCACACAGAAGGAAAATTTTTTACAATATTAATCCAATTTTTTATTCACAGGCAGGTTGGGTCACAGGGCCAGATTCTCCGTTCACATAAGTTTCAGTAGTTTTGCAGCCAACTGCTGTTCTGTGCCATAAAGCTTTCAAATCTCTGATGAATGGCAGTAAATTAATTACAAGCAGGACAATATTTTTCATTACCTATTATCTATATCTGTAACAGAGCACAAAGGACTTCAGCGTTTATTCACTACAAATGGATACTCATTCAGAGGAGGAATCCCAAGTGCCTTGGTGTCTTAAAGCTGAATCGAATGGAGATATAACACCATATCACAGTCAATGTGGTCAAGGAAATAAATCTTTTATGACCCCTTTTTCTAGTGATGTTTCCCATTCTGCTGGTTATAAAGCAAGCAAATCTTTTTGAGAGCACATCTCTACACCTTCACACCTAGTTCTCATACCCTATACTGCATGGGGTTTACTTGTCAAAGCATCTATCCAACACCCAATGGAATCAACACTGGTTTGATTTCTAAAGCTAATACAGTAGTCAAACCCCAAACCCGGACAGCATTTAAAAACCGCCTCCTTATAAAACTGTGCACTATTGGATTAATCCAAGGAGTACAGGCATTCCCACACCTCCTGATTTACAGCAGGCTTCACATCAGTCTCTTTATACTGTGGATATGGCCTACCAGATATGGTGGGACTACCATATTAAGAGCTATACCTAGACCCCAAATGAAGCTCAGGGTTTTACCCTTGTCCTAGAATTGGAACAAAGGTGGTTTCATGGCTCGGTTAAAAGCAACACTCTTGCACTTTTAGTTAAAAAAAAAAGTCATAGAGATAAGTCCCAAACCTAAAAGTAGAGTAATCCCTAGATTCCTCTATTGTCATTTAAACTTTAGTTCTGCAAAAGAGTTGCATAAGCTTGCAAGCATCCTTTTAGCATTCAACAAGGTTATTTACCTACACAAAGCATATTTACAAGTATTTGTAAATAAAATAGCTTTTGATTCTATAATGTTTTACTTTATCCGTTTATTCATTCACCGGTTAAAATCTTCTGTGTACAGAACTTAGAAACTATTTAGTTATTAAATTACCCATTTGAAACTTATAGTCCTGTAATTTTCAGGTCTCAATTAAAAATGTAAGACATTGAAATTCATAAGTATCAAGAAAATCATGCCCAACGCTATCAAGCCATCAAAGATTCTTTCATGTTAAAAAAATTAGGCTAGACTTCTTAAATTGTCTTTTTGATCCAATGAGAAAGCACACCCTTTAACAGCAAACAAAAAAATTCTAACAAAGGCTTCATCTATTTATGATGTTATGATTTCCTCAAGCTCATTCAGAGAGATTTCACCCACAGATTAGTCCAGAGCTCATGATAAACCTGCCTTGCACAAATCAAGGTGTTTATCTTCAATCAAGCTAAGTGAATGCTTGTGTTCTACAAGACAGGTAACCACAGTTACAGCAATTCATACTGTAAAATAGCAGTTAAGGTAATGACTCTGAAAACAAAAGCAGGTGTCAGAGGAAGGTATGAGATACTTTTCAGCTATAAGAAAATTCCTTTTATTTTGCCCCTAAATTAGATGGAACAGACTCAATTTTAAGATCTCATGTTTACACTTGCAGCATAAAAGCCTAGCAGAGCACTTCACATGCACTTGAGAGATTTGAAGCCTGTGACCACAACAGATGCCGCACTTTTAAGTGGCATCAAGGAAACCACTTTTGCCTCCCCACACCCTGGGATCTCCATTTGTAAAAAAGTACAATATTCACATTCTTCATAAATTAGTGAGAGCTACTGACAGAAAAGGATTGTGTAAGAATTTAGCAATATTTTTATGAAGAAATAAGTACATGTTCTTTGTGAAGTGCTAGCCATGTGCATCAGATTTGCTTTAAACACTGATTTTAAAATAGCTACCCTACTCCTTTGCTTGAGTTTCAGTCTTGTCAGACCGTGATGAAGTAAAAATTGGTCACCACTAAGATGTGACATTTCAACATGTGCACAAAATATAATCCAAAGGCAGATTCAGTTTTCTTTTTAAAAAATAACTTGCCAGAATTTCCCTGCAAATTAGAACACCACCTTCATTAAAAGTTCATTTCCCCTTCTGCCTTCCAGATCCCAGTACCTATGAGCCCTCTAACATTAGTCATCCCCATCACCTATCTCCCAAGACAGATTTATCCCATATGTGCCACTGAACACATCAGCATTTTCAAACACGAATAACTGGAGTTGGAGTACAAAGCTACATAGTACCAAAGAAGGAGCTTATTTCACATAACTGTGTTGAGGAAGGTCCCTTCACGGTAGTAAAGCTTACATTTGGTAATAACTAGCTTCATAACCAAATCTTCAAAGCAATGACCTCATTCTGAAAGGCTGTGGTTTCCATTACCAGACCTGTGGGCTGTCCATCCATACCCATGAGTTGTACCAAGTCTTAAAGAAATCCTGTAGAATACAGTTTTTAAAAGGCTACTGTAAGTGTTAAGTATTTCTAAGAATACTAACAACATTTACCCATGGGGCTGTTAGTAAGGTATTAGTTTTCTCCTATCCATGTGATGGAACACCTGCAGACTCCAGCAGCACATCTGGTGGGTTCTCACAAGAGCCTGCTTTCAGAATCGAAGAGGTAGAAGCACACCAGCATCCATACATCCATATGCACAACTAGCCTTTTATTAACTGCACCAAAATGATAGTGTTTAACAGAAACCCTTTGTTTTATGCAGAAATAAATCCAAAAGACAAATAGGAACACAGGTTGCTGCATCATTTCATCAGCCCTTGATTCTGAAAGATCTATTACTCTGACTCACTGAAATGGTGTTATTCTTGAGTATCATGGAAAGGATTAGGATTACATTGCATATGTTCTCCCAGAGCCCTCCTCTGCAGGAAAAATTACCATTTAAAAACAACTGCCAGCAGCCACGGAAAAATGAAAGCAAATAAGTGTGAAGTCTTCAAACAGCACACAAATAAGACTTTTATAAGTTACAGACAGCCACTCCCAGACTTCAGATGTATATGAGCAACGTTTTGTACCACTAATCTGAAGTGGGAATGCTGAGTCAAAGTGAATGCCTCAGATTATAAAACTGGACCTTTACAGTTTAATCTCCAGATCCATCCTATCTGGTAGCTTTCAAGATGCACACTAACAAAATTCTGTGCAAGATAATTAAGAGCTATCTTACCATTTGATCTCTAATGAAGCCTACTACTGATTTGACCACTAATGTACCAGGCTTCAAATAGGCTCCAGTTTGTCCTCAGAGAAAGTTACATCTGTCTGCTACACCCACACAAACCCAGCAACCCCAGACATGCTTAAAATGGAGCACAGAATTTGCTCAGAAAATTTAGTAATCGGGATCGAGACTGTGACACTTTCAAGATGGTTTCACAGTTACCACCAAGAGACTAGCAATGAGTACTCAAAAGATAACAGAGTGATAGGACTAAATTCACTCAGAAGTTGTTTCACAGTATGTGACCCATGCTTTAAAAAAGATGAACCTTGTTATGGGAATGATCATAAAGAATCTCTGAGGTGCTTCCCAGATGTTTGCACTAACAAGCAGAAAATCCCTTATGACCTATCAAGGAAAGAAATTTTATGATACTATTAATCTCCTTTGTTTAAAAGGAAGAGAAGAGAAAGCTTAAACACAGACACTTATTGGAAAATAGATATAAACACTAATTTTATCACTTTAAGAAGCCAGAGAATTATAATCTGCATGCACATGATTTTACATAGGAATAAAATAATAAACTGTCATCAAAAAGTAAATTGGGGGGGGGAAATTCAGAAAAGCTGGCAGAATATAGAGACATAGGCCTAGTCTACTGAATACTTTCAGTATTTTACAGCACTTTCAAAGGAGAAAGAGAGACCTTCGAAAAACTGAGACTTGTATCAAGGATTCTCACATAAAACATTTCAAATTCACACTCTGAAGTTTTTGTCTCAAGTGGATTTTTTTTTTTTTTTAGATTAAAATGGTTAAGTAACTTCAAAACAGAAGAAAATATGATATTGTCTTGATCAGAAGGTTTTTGAGGTAAAATGTTAATAACTGACATGCTGACATCTAATACTGCCCAGTATCAGACAGTACAGGAGAAGGGGGGAAGGGAAGTAGTCGTTAAGTACTGCAGCAGCCCCCAGGGATTCGTACCACCCCAAGCCCGGTGTATATTGCTTCTCCTCTTCATCCTCTCATAAGTCACCCTTTTGCAGTAGCTATGAGGAGAATACAAGGTAACCCTACACATCTCTATCCTGTGCCTGATGATGATGGATCTGACTAGAGGGCTGCCTCCTTTCTCAACCTAGCTAGTACTTTACTGTGCAAGGATTCCCATTAAAACCTCAGGGGGCTTTTCAGCAATTAACACAGTGGAAATAGTAGTAATCAGCCCACAATGGGGTCGGCAACAGCCTATTTGCCCACAGGGACACAGTGGAATTACAATCACTAATAGAAAGCTTCGGAAAGGCTTGAAAGCTTTCCAAATCTGAAGCTTTCCAAGTCCCTCATAATGCTGTGACAGCATGCAGCTCTTGGCTGGCAGTCCCTACAAAGCTGCATAGCACCTGAGCTGGCACGTTAAAGCATCACGAGGAGCAAACACGAAACACATTAACCTCCAATGTACTAGCTGCAAACAATTATCAAGAGACCTTCATTGCTTTTAAGAGATCTCATGCAAACCCAAGTTTCCCATGTCTTTTTTCATCCATGTGAGCATTAAAGAAGTTAGCCACTAGCATGTGTTTTATCCCCAGCCTTAGTCTGCAAACATCAGATTCTGAACATGACCTCATCATGTGTTAGGATTTTTTCCCCCCCCCCTTTTTTTCTCAGCATTATCCTAAACCATGTTCTAGGGGAATCTTTAGAAGAGGGTTGAGGGGTTTTTTTGTTTGGTTTGGGTTTTTTTGTTTTTTAAGCACAGATGTACCTGTACAAAAATACTTATCTGAACATTTTCAATACTAGAATAACAAGAATCTAGTTGTCTTGTACCTACCAATTCAATGTTTTGGACAATACAAAAGGCACTAAATCATATTTGTTACAAAGTGAGCAGAAAGAGGTTGTATTTCCCAAAGTCGGGCTTATTGATTAGACTTCTAAGTACGTTATAAAGCTAAAAGCTGTATTCACCAGCTGCCACACATTTGCTGACTCTGCAGGTCATTTCAGATAGCGCAGCTTGTATCTTTACCATAGAAGGACCCATTTTCAAGGTCACTAGAACTATTTCTGTTGAACTTTAATACTGCATCTGCACGTGCTAAATCCTGGATATTACACTATTGACTTATAGAAGAATGACTTTTTCAGCTTGTGCTCACTGAAATTTATATGCTATGCTTCAGTGCCCTTATCAGAGCAATTCAGCAAGAAAGTTCCGGATGAGCTTTGGAAGTATCTACTTGTACAATCAAGTACAACTTCCCTCATGTGCATTCTATCTGCTTTTCTGTGCCAGACAAGGAATTATCAGAGCAGAGCCATTTCATGAAGTCCCTTCCAGACTTGACTCCATACCGCCCCTAAGGACAAACAGATTTTTGCCAGGTAGTGCTACCCTTAAAACAAAAATAAGAGTGTTACTCCTACCTGAGGAACTCATATTGCTGGCTCTATCACATTCTGCCTTTGAAGAAGACTGGAACAGGTCCACAAAGAACTATAACCAATCTCTGAACAACTCCATGCCTGCATCAGTCACAGAATAAGCTCACAGGAACAACCAACCATCTAACCAGAACCTTTCCACAACACAACCTGGACATCTCCCTGCCACTAAATCCAATTTAAACCAAAACACCTCCTTGTGTTAGGGCCCTGAGGACATTTGTAATCTGTGATCGCCCTGAGTGGCCTCAGCTAGGACCCCACCCATACACACCTGTCCACTATCCAGGACTCCGTTTAAACTCAAACCCAGCAGCCAGGTCTGACCTGAGTGATGTTATAGGTATGTCTGCCTCCTGTCTAGACTATGTCCACCCAATCCAGAGCTGTTAGTGGCCTGTTACAGCAACCAGTTCCTCCCTGCATGTGTGTATCCCTCTGAGTAATGAGGGGGGGTGGGAGATAAGGCTTGTATTCTAACCATTAAAACTCAATCTCTTTTAATAAGCTAAAGTGAAGTGTCACTATCAATGTCACTGCTCTATGCGAGAGCTTAAAGACTAATCAAATCAATTCTTCCTCTTTGGTGAGCTACACAGGGTGACTTTTTAAGCCCTTCTCCTTTAATAATTCTGTGTAGACTTTCATAAGAGGGGCTGCCGTGGGCTTCAGAAATAGAAACGTGTTCCTCCCTGGAGGAGGTGAGGAAAGATTAAAAACCTTGCTACCACAAAACTTTCAACCAAATTACGCACAGGTTTTCCCCTATTATCTCCTCCATTCCTGTAGGCTGGTACAATCTCCCATAGGCATGTACAATGAGAATTTTTCTTTTCAGCTCCGCAGTGTAAATGATAGGGCAGAAATGGGCCGTATGTTGACTTAGCAATGTTAAATTTACTCCAGTCACATGATCTGCACATCACCATATATCCCTTACCTCTCTCCCTGTCCCCTACCTCCAGATTGCATCTGCATCTATCTTGTACAGACACTTCCCAGAGCCTAAGATTATTTGTATCACTGGCTGATATATAACACTCTGTGAAATGGCAGGAATTTAGCTATTTTTCCTGTAGTCAAGCTGGTTACAAATATTGCTCTGCTTCAGAAAATTCTTGACACACCGATTTACTATCTCATTAGGTTCCTACTCTCTTCAGAGATAACACAGTCACATTAAATGCTCATTAATGTTAAAATTAAGAAAAAAATGAAACCCTCATCCTACATTTCTCTGTTTTTTTAAATAGCTTGTGCCCTAAACATTTTATTTTTTATCTTGTGTACTTGTCAACTACTCATCTTTGGTTGAGTGTCAAGGAGAACTGAACAATGTTTCTGATAAAGCTTAGTAAACAGATGGGCTTTTCCTTGGGATATAAATCACAGAAATGTTTACTTTATCAGAAGCATCTTCTGGAGAGTGAGGGTTAAATGGAAGGGGATCAGGAAAAAAAACCTGGTAGCATTGGGAAATAATTAGTGATCACACATGTGCCCAGTTTTCCAAGAGAACTGAGACTAAATAGCATCCCAGGAGTCATAGACTTCATTTCTTTGCAACTGCTGTGTGGAGGCTGGTTACTTTATTAATTCCTGGCTGATTGCATGTACACAAACATTTTTGTTACCAAGAGATCAACAACTTCCTTTGCAACCCTGGGCAGAAACTACAGCAGGCTGATTTAAGTTCAGAAGAGAGATCTTCTATTTGAGGAGAACTGCATAAATATACTTATATAACCTGTCTTCTTCATGCACAAGTATCTCCTTCTCCCATTCTTCAGCCATGCTGCCTAACAACACACAGATTTGGCCATTTCCTCCAGTATGTACATGCATGTAGATGCTAAAGGGTTATTACCTGCTGTCTACAGTGCACAAAGGCATGATTTGGCCAGCTACTTCATCCACAGTCATACTATGCCTGAATCCTTGGAGGCCAGCCCACTACACCAGCTGTCTAGGGAAGGACAATGTGGTCCACAGCTACACCTCTAACTTCAGTCAGAGCTGTGGTCAGTGCCATAGACTAATCAGGTGGGCAGACTCAACAGCAGACTCAACTCTACTATCCCTTCAAAGAATCTGATTCAATGGAAAAAAGAAACAAACAAACAAACTGAGGGGTCCTGATATGGAATACCCAGACGCATCCTTCTTCCTAGACACAAAATCTGCCTAGCTGATATACAGGTAGTTCTTTCTGTGAAAATCAAAGTCTGGTTTATCATTTCAGTAATGTGTCAACAGTTTGAACTACCTTTACTTGCACCTTGCAGCAAAAATCCCTCTGCCAGGCATCTGTGACTGAAAAAAAAAGACAGTCACGATAATCTGTATGGTCATGCAACTTCTTTTTGTAGGATATAGGCTATTTGGTTGTTTTTACCTTCAAACCTAAGCTTACAGAATGAGTAACATCATCCACAAAATCCTCTTAAAATTGTGAGGGAAAATATCCAGGGAAAAATGTAAAAGCATTGGTATCTTTGAGCAAGGACATACAACAGAAAGCAAAATGCCAACTTCGTGTTGCAAGAACTTCTTGTTCTTCTCTTTCTCATCTTCTCCACCTAATTTCCAATGCAGTGATCAATCTTTCCTAGTACAGACTAAGTACTATTTCAAAAGTTTATGTACAGGACATCTTGCTTTATGCATATCAGGTTGTGAGCCTTACATTCCTTGATTCAGCAGAGCACCACCATGTTTTTAACACTTCACACAGGCAGTGAAAATTAACCCTATCTTTAGGATACTTTGGAAATAGAGGGTGAGGAAGGAGTGCTAAAGAAAAGTCATTTGCATAGCTCCTAGTTAATTGAACAGCATTGGGTTAATAACTTTAAAAAAATTATTCTATAATTATATTAAGAAAAAGACAACCCTCAGTTTTCACATAGAACATTAGGATATTTTATGAACTCTAACAGACTTGAAATAGCATGTAGTATTCCCAGATTTAATTTTTTTTGCCTACCAAATGACTGCCTACATAATATATTACACACAGAATGGGTTTTTCATGGGGTCTAAATCTGTGTAAATGTAACTGTCTTTTCAAACAGCATTCAAACACACACAAAAAAACAACCTTCAGCATGCAGTATTGAGCAGTTTAATGTCCCAAAGTATTAATCCTGGAGAAAAACAGCTTAAATCCCCCATCAACTATTCAGACCACAAGCTCACTGCTACTGAAGGACAAGGTGCTGTAGCTAAGCTCTCCTGGCATTTGCTCATCAAAGCTTGGGAAGGAGGAAAGGAGAAGGAAAAGGAAATTATGAAAAAAAGACCCTTTAGGCTAAATAATAGAAACATCTGCTGAAGTAATAAACTCTTGTATTTGTAACAAAAGTTGCTGCTTGAGTTGAACACTCAGGAGCCAGTAGTTCATCAAGCTGCCCTTACCAGCACATTATTTCACAATAGCAGTAGAAGTTATGTGAAGAGGAAACAGGCACCCGAGGGCTACATTCTTGTGGAAGCACCACATCAGGCTAGCTTGAGGATAACTTGACAATCTTCAGTCAGGTGCATTGTAGCAAGAAGAAAGACATGGCCCTGTCACCAAGAACAGACACACAGATAATTTCACTTGAGCTGCAGTACTGGCTCATGTTATACAGGGAGAATTCATGGGCATATCTTATTACATGCAGAGTATCTGCTTTGAGTCTTTTCGGGCATAGTATATTTTACATGAGGCCACATATACAAACAAGCCAAACAGAGAGATTAGAAAGCAAGTTATCTCTTTGGCACAGATTTTCATTGGTGTGAGACCCTGAGGACCAACAAGGATTTGCCACAAGAGGTGGCTGATAGCTTTTTTTCTGCAGTATATTGTCCTGGCTCAATAGTACAAGGTCAGACTGAATGCCTTTTTGCTGCCTTTCTGCTTCTCCTAGGGAGCAATTGCTTAGAAAAATATACCTTTACTTGACAGGTTTGTAACACAAATGAAAAAAAATCCATCCTGGTTGTGTTTATTGGACTGATTGCTTAGGATTCAAACAGCAAAAGACTAATACTGTCATAGTCATTGAGCCACCAATCACACCAGCGTAAACTTAAATGCACATGGATGATAGTTGACTGGGGATAGCCTGCAACAATAAATGAATGAATGCCCTTTTTTTTTGTTTTTTTAATCTAGTACTCACACCTCATTATACAATTAGCAATCGATTCCTTCTCCTTGCAGAAAGCAAGCCAGGATAATTAACTGCAAGAACTTCACACACACACCTCTGTATGGAAAATCTCATGTCATTCTGTAGACCATCTACAGTAAGCTTGATAGAAAAGGAGAAAGTCACTTGGAGATTTTTAAACCTGTTGACAAATTACAGCTATCTTTGTACATTCTAATGATGAGCACTTTAAGATTGGCACTTTTATGTACACAATAAGAGGAGGTGGTCTGTGGGAGGTACTGACACAACAAGGCTAAGTAAGAACATCACTTTAGATTAAAATAGTCCCTATAGACACAGCAGTCCTTTTTTAGGATACATTTGGAAACAAAAGAACATGCATGGTTTTAATTTACAATCAATCTGTTAGATACAGAAGTTTCACAAAGAGGCTTCTCCTAATGCTCTGGATTCTTGTGCTCAAAAGGACAATCCACCCCACAGAGTGATTTCCTCTACACAAGACCTCTCCTGAATGAGCAGCCATGCCCCCAGCATGGCTGTCAATACTGACAGCCTAGGAATCAGGGCTTCACAACATATCACAAGTCAGTTCTGTTCAAACACAGTGAATTTTCTGACATCTCCAAAACAAACCCTGTGCCATAGTCCCATGAGTGTACATAAATCACCCTTTTAGAATCATAGGATCGTCAAATGTTTTAGGCTGGGAGGGACCTCTAGAGGTCATCTGGTCCAACCTCCCTACACAAGCAGGGACATCTCTTATCTAGGTCAGGTCACCCAGGGTGCGCCTGACCTTGAATGACTCCAGGGTTGGGGCCTCCACTGCCTCTCTGGGCAGCGCATTCCAATGATCTATCACTCATATTAAAGAATTATTTTCTAATATTGGGTCTAAATCTATCCTTTCCTAGTTTCAAACCATTACTCCTTGTCCTATCATTACAAACCCTTTTGAATAGACTTTCCCCTGTCCTCATGCAGGCCCCTTCAGGTACTGGAAAGTCTCTATAAGGTGCGCATTGCACCTCCACACTGTGCCACATCCGGGGCTTGCCCACAATGAGCCAGCTGGAAGCCCATGATGAAGGTTATCTGCCTGCTCCACTAACCCAGAGGTACTTCTCATGAGGAAGCTTGCCTTTGTTTTTAAATAATGCTGGATTTGTAATAAAATGGATTTGTTTTTTTTAAGGGGACTTCTGTATGTCTTCTTCCTCGATAAGCAGGGTTCCCATAATCCCTTATATCCCACTGTATTTTCCAGGATGCAAAATGAAGTTTATTAAAGAAAGGTGAATGTTAGCCTCTTTACATACATTTAAAATTGTCACTTTGAAAGAGCTTCTGCTCTTGGTACCCACTGTTAATAAGAGAACTGGGACATCAATGCAAAAACATTGTCTTAGCAAGAACATTTCAGCTTTGCTTCTCTTCCTGTTTTCTTGTGTTAATGACAAACATGCTGCAGATGCTGTTTTGGAGATAAATACTCAAACTATTGTTGATTTCCCCATGAAAGCAAGGGTATAGGTGATTTATGACTGTGACGTATTTTTTTAATTAGATGATAGGACTATTTGTATAAAATTTGCTGATCTACATTTTTGGTTTTAATGTCACTATAATGCTCCTATTCCAAAAGGATTTACAAGCTGTTTACAGAAAGAAAAGTACAAGCCCATATTATAATTGAGCATTTAGCTTGGTCAAATTTAGAGGAAATGAATCCATGCAATCCAGTCATATGGAACAGCAAACAAAAACTGAATGCAAAGTGATGAATATAAATCTATATGAAAGATTTTAATAGATGTACTTATTGTTACTTTATTCAAATTAGTCGACCAAAGAGTACAGTAATGATGGTGTTAGTACCGCACAATTGATATTATCAGCTGCCTGGCATTAAAACTATTTAGAAGTTTTTTGTAGATTTCTATTGATCTCTGGCCTTCAAAAAACAATAAAAAACAAAGTAACAAAAACACCACCACCACCCCCCAAAAAAAAAAAAGGCAGGAATATAAGAGCACAATGAAGAGATCAGGTATAGCTGTATACTTTTCCTGGCATGAGAAGAAAAAGGAAGTCTAGGAAGTTGGCCAAAATACACATCCATCACAAATAATCTGCTAACATGCTTTCAATTACAGACTCAAAGGAATCAGAAGGTCCTAATTACAAGAACTAAGGAGAAACCTGAGCAAAAACCCAACAAGTGCAGCCTGTGTTTCTGAGAGATGCTGACACTCATACTCAGGGGGGAGATCAGATGCGCAGCACAGCTCACTACAGGGCCTTCAGTGAACAGGTTTTCTTTTCCTGCGATTTTTCTGAGCTTCAGAAAATTTAGCAGGTCTTGCATTTGTCTTCTTGATTTACACAAGAATACCCATGTGAATTCCTTGTCTCAGATGCTCAACAATATTGCATTTGGACATAATGCGGGGGCCTCTCTTTTGGAAATAATGTGGGGGTCTCTCTTACACAGCTGTGGGTGGGATTATGGCCAACCAAGGCTTCATGGTGCGTCTTCAGTTAAACGAATCAAATCTGAAGCATTCCAAGCAGCAAAAATAAAGAGAGGCCTTGCTGTAAGGGACATGTTTTCACCACCTAGGCTATACCAAGCAGAGATAAGATGCCTCAAAGTTTGGCCCAATTTCTACAGCACCGTCATTCCCACACTGTACAGGTACATGCAGCATGAACACTAGGCTCAGAGTATTCACAGCTGAAATCACCAAAGGTGAACTGACAGGCAATCTAGGAGCCAAGTTGCTAGTGCAATGCTCAGCCACAAAATGAATAGGTTTGAAACGCATTCTCCACTCCACCACAACCATATCCAGCTGAAAAACATGGGCTCAGCGCAGTCATGAGGTCTAAAAAGATTGCACATTGGCGTGGTGTATTCTCACTCCCAATAAAAACCAGATACCAGCATCTCCAAATTAATCTCTCCTGAATCAATGATCATCATCTCCAGCTATCCAGTTCCCTTGTTCTGCATTATTGGACTGTCTGTCCTACCAAGAGAGTTTATGCTTATTTATAAGCAATCCATGTCCCTGTTAGAATTTCTGGTTCTTTCCACTGTCATCCCCCCCTCCTCCCACTTTTTTATTTTAGATCTGCAGATGTTTTCACAGACAGGGAAAATTTTATTCCATTCTTCTTCTAGATGACCTTCCACAATTCTAGCTCATCAGATGGTGTACACACTTAGATACAAAAAGAATGCAAATGTGGATCTTGTTTTTAATAATAATTAAAAGCATTAGAATAATTCTTTAAGTTTTATGCTCTATCTTGCATAATTTTAAACAACTTTAAGCAGTACCTGACTACTACTACAGGCTTCCAGGTTATCTTCTTTGCTTACCAACCACTGACAGTCACTGGGATTCCTAGTGGTAGGAAAGAACAATGGGAACACAAATTCATTAACAAAACTTCCCATAAACCAAAATTTATTCTTGTTCATATAATAGTAACTAGTTTAATTAAAACTAAGGAAATGAAATAGAGGAAGAGTCTGTAATTTATCAGGACACCCCAGCCTAATGAAGGAGAAATCAGCCTTAAAGGTTAAGTTGAAATTTCTTGATTCAAGGTAGGAATCCACAAATTTTGACCATGATTTTATAATATCAGCTCCTGTCAAGCAGATACACATCATCATAAATAAAATTTTAGCAAATAAAAATAATATAAGAATTAAAATTAAAATTAAAAATGAATTGAGATTTACTATAAGATTTTGAAAATTCTTTGTTATGTTTTTTTTATTAGGTTATCCCTGATCTTTGGGAGGAGATATTGGGCAACAAGCTTCAACACCAAACAGCTCAGTTCAGGGATAGTGATGCAGCATAAGGTACAGCCCCTTGCTAGCAATCATTTCACTCTGAAGCAGGATTCTCTAAACCCACATAAAGAAAGGCCTCTCTCCTGCCTCAGTTAAGCCAAAAAGCTCTCTAGATACCAAGCTCTGATTGCAGTTATCTCTGACAGTTAATGTTAGTTTGATTTTGTCAGCCTTTCACAAAAGGGAATCTCAGTCTCACTCGCTGTAGCAGCAGCAGGGCAAAAAATCAGCAGTTTCCACTTGCCTCCTGCAGAAAGAGAAGATGTGCAGGGAGAAAGAAGCGGCCCTCTGGGCAGGAGGAGGAAGCACAGAGACAACTGCAAGAAGGCTGGAAGCAGGGAAAATGATGAAATCTAGCTCTGATATACCCAAAGCACAGCTGGTAACTTTATGGTAAGCAGTAAGTAACAATAAATATGCTTTCCTCACTATCATGTATTAGAGTGTGATGCCTGGGTAAAACAGCAAAACCTCATACCCACTTGCTCCTTTTATGTGTCCACTTTTCCATTATCCAGTCATTTAAGATCAGAAACAGCACAACTTCACTGGCATTAATCCAGCTTCATGCCCACTGCAAGAAAGAACAAGATTTGGTTACAATTAATTTATTATTATTATAAATTATAAATAATCTGAATTATTAATTATCCAAATATGAGTATCCCAGTTCGTCAAAGTATTTGACAGCAGTAAAGACTTGCTTACAAAGAAAGGAGTTATAGTTGAAGCCAGAACAATCACTGTCAGACCACTCAGACCACAGATATCCATTCTGGAATAAAACTGAGAAGCCCATGCATGGAGTCACCCGAGAGTCCAGTCTGAAGTCTGAAATCTATCTCCCCCTTCCTCTGAGTTAGCAGACAAGGCTGTATACTTAAACTGCAACTTAGAGGAGACAGGAACAAGTGGCAAAAATTGTTCCTTAACAAATTATGATGGACTTTCTTTGTCTAAGTATGCATAATTCTTATACTAAGTGTTTAACTAATCCAATCACCTGGCACTTTTTCTGTCCCCTTTCTGGAAGGCTGGGTTCCTATTTACTCAAATTAACAAGCAACTTTTTACACTCCGTTAGATTTTATGTCTCTAGAGCCTGGTTCAAATTCCACACATCTTATTCAGTCACCTTCAGAGCACTTATATGATGGTTCATCACACCTAAAATTTAATACAAAGCCTGCTACAAGAAATCATCAGGACTCTTCAGGTTACAAATTTCCACAAGTTGAATCCTCAGAAGAACTGGAGTTTACTCTGGGACTATGTAATTTACTTCCCAAAAAGTTCCTTCTGAGTACCAACACAAAATTCGATCTATGGCAGGATCCACAACAGTGACTGCTGTGAACACTCAGTCCTCAAATGTGGCACACAGATGGCAGCAACAGTAACATTTTTCTTATTCTGAGACATTAAGCCTAGCAAAATAAAAAATGAAGATGTGCAATTACTATTCAAAATTATAAAGGGACAGAAATCCAGAGAAGTTAAGTGTTTAAATTCAAGTTCCAGGATAGCAAAAGAACAAGAAGATATAAAACTAGCCACAGATAAATTTGGAGTGAAAGTTAGAAGGCAGCTTTTTACCCAGTATAGCAGCCAAATTCATGGAGAGAGTAGAGGTCACACAGAACTCAATATCTTTCTGATTATATGATAGCACTGTTAGGGGAGCAGGAGTCTTATAAAAAAAAAAATCAAAAGGTCTTTTCTAATCTTCTGCTCTTATGATGCAAATCAGGAAGTTTTTCATCCTCTGGACAATTCTATGCCCTTTCCATATTTGTTGGTTATCTCAGGCTCTAACCATGTATTTCAAAACAAGAGACTGTCAGAGAGAAAAGCACCACTCACTCTTTTTACAGGTGAGCAAAGAGAAGCAAGGAGAATAAGTGATGTGGCCAAGATCAGGCAGGACTGCAGAGGAGCAGGTTTAACCAGGGGACTGAGCAGACTATTGCTCAGGGTAACGACTGGTTTGAAAGTGGTACTTTGTACAGTAGCACTTTGCCTGAAGAGTGTTTGTGTGCCTGCTTGGTCACATCTAGATTTGTCAGAACAGATTGAAAGGACCATTGAAATGGACTTGAGCCCCACTTAGAACTGAGTGGGTTTTTATAAGATTTATTTTGCTGTTTGATTTTTTTTTCATACCTTTGCTGTAACACCACATAAGCTTTGTCCTTTTCACCACCTTCCTGCCTGCCTACCCCACAACTGCTTTGTCAAATCCCAAACCTCAGAAACTCACTCAGTGTTTTCAGGTTGAAAAAGAGTATTTGCCATTGCATGTGAACACATGGTTTTGTTGCAGGTGGAATGTATTCAGCTTGTCATTCTTCCAGAATTACTAAAAACTAAGAACACCTGAAAAAAAAACATTTTGCATGTTTTGGTTTGGTTTGGTTTTTTTCACAGGTAACAGCTGTTACTAGCTGATGGGGTTTGTTTGCAACAGTATAAAATAAAAACATGACATGGTGAATATGGAGTGATGTTATCATTTTAATTTCACAGTGTTTTTCTTCTTGTCTCACATTTGACATGAAATTATAGTGTATTTATGATGTAATACAACTTATATTTTCTATGTACATAAGCCTTCTGAGGAAAAATTAGCTGAAAAAGTCCTGTTCAGTTTTTCTAAGATGGATCCAGGGAAAACAACCAATAGGTACCACAAGTGAACTTCAAAAGGATAAAAGAACAACAGGCAAAAAGAGAGGTTAACTTTTTCAGATTCCCTATCTGAAAACAACAGCCACAGGAATATCAGGCTCTTAGCTTCTGATACCACTGATGTGATCTTATCCGATAGGCTTGTCAAAGTGAATTTCTAATATATTGAATCACAAAGAGCTGTGTTGAAATGGTCTTACATACTCATAGGAGTCAAGAAGTTCCAAGCTGAGGCTAGAATTTGTCTTTAACTCTCCCAGTTGTGCTGAGGACAGTCAGAATGTTATGCTGCATTCTCCCTGCTGGTAGATTTCTTCAGCATATGGCTGTAAGGCTAGCTTGGATCAGAAACACCTTGCGTTTGTGGATATAAGTCACTAAACTTTACCTGAGCACAACTGTGTAATTTAACAGACCCAGATCCTCCACATTTCAGAAGCAAGTTTTATGGTTGAACTAGTTAACAAGAACAGCAACTGAAAATGGAGATACTAAAGGGCATAAAATTAGTGTGCACAGTCAACACAGCTACAGCTTAGTGAATTAACATTAATGTAAGTGTAGAGCAATGAGGAGGTAGAGACTTTGTAACCTTAGAAGAAAGACTCTTTTCAAAAAGACCTGGAAAAAATGGAGCGAGAGCCCTCAGGTAAAGCTCAGGGAGTTCCCTTCACTAGCTACCTGAGACATTCAGCAGCTCTACTTGTTCTTCTGGTGGTTTTGTTATTTAAATTAAACTGATTTGTTTCCCGAAGCCAAGTCTGTCTTTCACCCATGACCATAACTGGTGAGTGAGCTCTCCCTGTTTTGGTCTTGACCCTCAAGCCTTTTGTTGTATTTTCTCCTCCTCATCCCACTGCAGGAGAGTGGGTGAGCAAGCAGCCACACGGTGCTTTGTTGATGGGTGGGCTTCAACCACAACATCCTCCAATCATCCACACTAAAAAACCTTGTCTTTAAGAGTTCATTCATTCCCAGTAGTTTTTCTAATGGTTGTTCACTGCAGGAGTGTTGATAGGCCTGAGCTCGGACATCAGCAACTCATGGTCATGGTTCATTAAGGTCCTCCTTTTGGAAGAATGTCTTTCTGCTGACACATACAGGATCTGCTGTGGCAGATCTCTGTTTTGCTCTATGTACAATGAAACCCAAACCCAAACTGCAATGGAGTGATGGCAGAGCAATTTTTAACCTCAGTAGGTCACGTTCACTTTAAATCCTTATGCAGCAACTTTCTCATATGTAAAGAAGCACCAAACTGCACAGCTGAATGGAAGCACAGGCAGAACACATTTCTCAACTGTTTATAGCTATGTAAGGTTTGCAGTCTTCTACCTCAAACACTTCACAGACTCCCACGGAGAAAAGAGGGCTCCAGCATTCCAAGGATACTTTGTGAGTTGTGGTTGCTGTATTTTGTAAAAGGTTCCACTGAACCTCCTATCTTATATCCTTCAATTTATTGTCCTGGAGGTAATTTCAGTTTAGCTCTGGGTACCCACCTGATCTTTTGCAAATGACAGTATGACTCTTTATATTAATTTAATGACATCTGGTTTTAAAAAACATTCATGTCAGGAACTCATGATGCACAAGATAGAGAAATTTGAGCAAGGTAGATAGTCTAAATTTGAGAAGGCTCAAACCAATGACAACTTTGAACACAGATGCAGAGAAATGTTCCTGACTTGTATTAGAATCAAATAGCCTTTAATTTTAACTGAAGTCCTTGATCATATTGAATATTAATGTTCATGGCTAGAAGTGGCAAGTCTGAGACAGTCACCATCTCTCTTCAGGCTGCTTATATTGGATTCATTAGCAATTTATCACTGACATAACGGCAAAATTCTATTCAATCTGTGAGCTCCAAAGCACATAAGGCTTGGCATACCTGATGAATTGCAGATGAGCAGGAACTGGAGTTACCATAATAGAGGTTAAAGGCTTGTGGAAGCTGCAACAATTTTATGGTACTATGTAATCTGGATAATAATTATAGTTGTCAAAGGTAGAGTTTAAATAACTCCTTAAAGGAAGCAGTCACATAAACTTTGAAACATGCTCTGTTTTTTAAACTCAAATATCATATTAAAATATTGTTTTAAGGATTTCTTACAACTTCAGACATAATTCCTTTAGATTTTTTAAGATTAAATTTGATAATGTGCAATTCATATTTCTTCCTAAATGTGAAACACAACCTTAACTGCAAGCGTTGGGCCAGGCTGGACTACATGAACAATGTTAAATGGTATTTAGAGCCTGGGAAACCAGCAAGGCAATCAGGAGAGAAAGACAACACTTGATGTGAGAACCGAGGAGCAGTCTGGCCCATTATAAGCAGGTTAAATCTTAGAGATTTGACTGCTTTGCTTACATACCCACAGATTCACTAATACAGAGGCTATCCATTCACCTTTCTCCTTTGCACAACAGAAATCAGGTGAAAGAGTTCTTTGTGACAAATAGCTTTCCTAGCAAGCTGCCCCTGTAACATTGTAGAAGATGGTGAGGTACCACACTGTCTAAAATTAAGTGGCAATAATGGTTCTTATTAAATAATCAGACCCTATATATATATATGTATATATATGTATATATATTATCTGACCCTATATATTATTAAATGCTTTGATGCCTACAGCAGGCATCAGAAAATCATTTGAAGTGCATAACAGCAGGGGATAGGAATAAATTAATCTGGTATATCACTGTAAATCCACCAGTACTCCTTTCTCAGCATTATATTACAATTTAAGACAATTAAATGCAATGGCTGTGTTCTGCACACAAGGATAGAGACAGACATCATGTGCAATGTAACAGGGAAATGGAAACACAAAATATTAACTCAAGTTTGTGATCTACAAATTCGTGTGCAATAAAATGAAAATGTCATGTCTGATCATGGTTTCTCTATGTGTGTACATACATTGATTTATGAACCTTGCAAAGCATTAGTTTGCCCTTTAAACTAAACTAGGAATTAAACCTGCAGTTGTATAAAGGTCACTGAAGTGTAAAGATACTTATCACTCTAGAGCTTGACCCTATGTAAAAATAAAGAATGAAAAGCCAGATGCAACTGAATTATTTATAAAAAGTATTTAATATAATATTTTTCTTTTGGAAAACTACTATTACATCATTATCCCCTGATACTTTATGTATAGCTTCATGAAATGCATAAAAAAGTGAAAACACAACCTACTCTACAGGTAATGGAAAGAGAAAACATAAAAATGTAACAGCAAAGGAATCACAAAGTTACCAGAGTAGTAGGACCAGATACACCCACTATCCTACCCACAACTCCTCTCTCTCTTCCTCCCACCACCCCCACTGAACTTTTATTCATACATTACTCTTCAAAATATCCTCACATGGAAATCAGATATTAAGCAAGATATAAATAAAAGTTTCATGTTTAAGGGTCAGTTCCAAGAGAACATTACAAAGCAAGGCATCACATCCTACTACCCGTGTATTTCAAGCGGAGAATAAATGTTGCTTCAACTAGAGAGGATGGAGTGGCATGGAAGTTGGGAAAAAAATTGAGGTTAATTCCACAGGTGTGAATAATATCACTGATAGAAAAGCACAGAGCTGCAAGGGACCTTAGAAGTAAGGATTAAAAAATCTTAAGTGCAACACAGCTATCTTCCACCTCCACCCTCTGAATGCCAGCAAAGGAAAATAATTTCAGCAGCTGCAATTTTGAAAGCAATGGAAGTGAGCAGAAAGGAGTAGGATGCTGTTATCGAGGGCAGATAAGAGTTTATTTGTGTTAGATTGAATCAAACCCTGAAATCTTTTTCATCCATTCACAGAGAAGCATGTTGAATCAAAGGCGTTCTTCAATCTAGCACTAATTTATTTAAGTTATAACTCAGTTATGTTACTAGTGATTGGCTACTCATTAAATTTATTCTGTGCAACACTAACAAGAAGATACAAGGATAGTAATCATTTTAAATACAAATGAGATACAAATCTAACGTAACACTTGCAAGTGATTAAAAGCTGAAAATGAAAAAATAAAAATAAAAATGAACAGGAAAGCTTGAGCCCATCTGGGTGTTATCTAAAATTAGGAGAAGTGATTATACAAGAATCTAGAGAGTAAGTACCTCCCATGAGTCCCAGAAACAAAAAACAAAGCAGTAATGGAGCTACAGAAGGTGTGACAGAGAAAAACAGCCAGGTAATAATGGATTTTTAGACTGTGTTATGTAAACAAAAAATGTTCTACTTGCATTTTTCTTCTTTAAAAGATAAATGTGGATTAAAAAAAAAAAAAAATCACCATACTTCCTGTGATTTGTTGTGTTGTAGTGTCCTCCAATGGATACTTTTGAAAGTACTTGCTCTAAAATACTGTATTAGAATTACAGCTATGCCTCGTTTAATGCCTTCTGTATGGCATTTATTGCAAGATATTGGGAAGGGAAACAATGTAAGATCTTACAGACTCTTCATCTTTTTTCCTCTATATAAACAGTCATTACCAAATAGCCTATATATATTTAAATACACACCTGTCTATAAACAACACTACCAAATTATCCCATCTTCAGAAAAGGAAGGAAGTGTGAGTTTCTGTCAAGTTGTAGCAGTGCCACCTGAGGAGTCACCAAGTTTGATACTGACCTTAGCCATTTGTTCACCTTGTGAACCTACAAATGGAGGAAAATGCAACAGGATAATGGGAGTATAGGCAGCCCTCAGGAGCCATATATAGGACAAAGATCCCAAAGCAAGATCTAGCAGTCTCTGGAGATGCATGGCACAGCTGACAAGCCTCTGAAGCCACAGCTTCTCCCCCTTCTTTCCAGCTGGTAAATTTGAATAAAACACCACTGAAGAAACATTAAATACTTTCATGGCTAAGTGACAAAACACTGAAGTCAGCACTCATTTGCATTGATTTTGTTGATGACATACTGCTGTCACTTGGAGAAGTGGCAAAAATGAATATGGGTTCATTAGTTTATATTTTTCAAAGATCCAGATATAAAACTAGCTCTTGTAATTTATAATCTGGAAGAATTATGCTCTGAACAGCTTTTCTGGGTACAAGGTTTTGCTTTAGTAATTTAAGGTTTCTTTTGCAAGTAAAGTTAATGCACAGTAAGTTGGTGTAACAAACTTCCATCCCTGCATCACTTGCCAGCTCCCACTAGCCATGGCCTTCCTCTGCTTCCGACCACCGATCCTTATTGCTGTCAGTGTCTTCTTCCAGCTGCAGCTGTCTTTGTCCTGCCTGGCCCATTCTCAGATCCAGCCCTTGCATCAGCCATGTCATCCTGGCTACACTCACTTCGTCCAAACACTTCCAAGAAACATCTTGCTTAGAATTAGCTTAAAAATCGTGGACACAGGGAATGAAATAAACCTGTCATTGGTCTCTACATGCAAGGTAGATTTGGAAGCAAGATCCTGCTTCCAAATAAAATGAAGGTACTGATCATACTTAGCATAATATGAACATAGAAATGTAGAATGGTTTGGGCTGGAAGGGACATTTAAGGATCATCCTGCTCCAGCCCCCCTGCAGTGAGCAGGGATATCTTCTCTAAATAGGTTGCTGAAAGTCCCATCCAACCTAACCTTGAATGTTTCCAGAATGGGGCATCCACAACTTCTCTGAGCAACCTGTTCCCCTGTCTCATCACTCACATCATCAAAAATTTCTTGCTTATATTTAACATAAATCTACCTTCTTTTAATTTAAATCCATTACCCCTTGTCTTGTCACTACAGGTCCTGGTAAAAAGTCTCCCTCCATCTTTCGTGTAAGTCCCCTTTAAGCACTAAAAGGCTGCAGGAAGGTCTCCCTGGAGCCTTCTCTTCTCCAGGCTGAACAACCTCAACTCTTAGCCTTTCTTCATAGGAAAGATGTTCCGGCCCTCCTCTGGACCAAATCCAGAAGGGCCATGTCTTTCTTGTGCTGAGGACTTCAGAGCTGGACATAGTACTCCGGGTGAGGTCTCATGAAAGCAGAGTAGTGGGGGAGAATCACCTCTGCTGGCCATGCTTCTTTTGATGCAGGCCAGGATACAGCTGGCCTTCTGGGCTGCAAACACACATTACTGGCTCATATCCAGGTTTTCATCCACCTCTGTTGCCAAGTCCTTCTTCACGGGGCCCCAGCCCTGGTGCAGGACATTGCATCTGGCATTGTTGAACTTCATGAAGTCCACATTGGCACGTTTCTCAAGCCTGTCAAGGTCCCTCTGGATGACATTCCTTCCTTCAAGCATACTTGTACTTTAAAATACTAATTCTGGGTATTCTATTGACTGATCCATTCAGTCACCATCTTACATGCCTTCTCCATAAATTTCACATTGCTGCTATACATAAAAAGGAAGACTTACTAGGCTTCTCTACTGTAAATTTAGTAACTGCAGATCATTCGCTAATGTGCTTTGAAGCTCTCTTTCACACAAAGCATCCTTTAATTCCTTGAAGCTTAAAGTTTAATAATATACTTCAAAGTCCCCTTAACACAGACATGTCTGACACATTCTCAAATTTCCTGAAGCGAAGATCTATACTCTTGTGTTTAGCTCTTTCAAAAGAGAGCACCCAATACTTTCACACTCTATTAAAAACTAGGGGAGGGGTTATGTTATAACATCTGATATTCTTACAGAAAATTTTCCTATTTTCAGAATTCTTTAAGCAGTTCTTTTAATATAATTTTAATTCTCTCTTGTCTTTCATGACAATCTTTTTTTTTTTTTCTCAGCAAATCCACTCTGAATTTTTGTGTTGCTTTTTTTTTCCTTTGTGATCTGCAAGTAAACAACAGAAAGGAAGTCAGGCACAAACACTATAACAAGCTCTAGATGTTTTTAGAGGTGTTGTCTAAGGAACCTAAATCTCAAAGGTGATGATTTGTCACCTTCTTCAACAGGATTTATGATTTTAATAAGCCCATAGTCACATAAAAACTTCTACAAAAGTGCAAGAAAGCACAACCCATTAGCAAAGAAACAAATTATTTTTTAGGATCTGGACTTCAGAGGAGAATACAAGGCAGAAATCCTGCTTCTTGAGCACAGAGACAAGTATCTTAAGGCCAGAAAGAAAACCCCTGTTACTCCCCCAAGGTCTATTTTCAGCTTACTATATGGTTTTGGGAAGGGATTTATGCTCAGAGAACCTTTTTTCCTCTTTGCAAAGGTGCAGATACATAAGGGCTGGTCAGTGCAGCCGCAGGAGAATGTCAGTCAGGGTTCAGGCCTTGTTGTACACCTTACAGCTCAACCCCAGCAAGGCTTTGCACCTTGAGAGCACTGGGAGAGGGCAATACCTGAGCTTAGCAACTGATCCTGATCAAGTCAAGCAACTGAAAACCATTTCAGTTTTATCAATTTCTCTTACAAGCTGCCAAACAACTTCAGCAGTTGCCTTCGCAGGAAGCTCTGAGCACTGTGCAAGGCTAACAGGAGACACCAGGAGCGACTGTCAAACCCAGTGAGGAAATAGATCACAGGATTGCCAGACTACAAAAAATGCTGATTTAGACCCACTCCTTCTGAATAGCATGTGGGTGTCAATTGAAGGGCAGAAAGGAAGGAGAGAAATGGCAGCACCCAAGAAAGAGACAACCAAAACCATTATACTATGACCTGTGAGAATGTGCTAAGTACACCAGTTTCAAAAGACAGTCTTGCCGCTACTTAAATCAGAACCAGGGATGTAAGCAGCTTTACTGAAAAAAAAAAAATATTCAAACAAGCCTGCCTAGAGACACTGTTTAAATAAATGGGTTTAGTATTTTATATTTAGATGAAGCAACAGTTCTAGATCAATGGTTCCCAACCAGGACTAAATTTCTACACACAACTTCAGCTGAGAAAAACCAACAAAACAACACTCCAAAATCTTCAACACACAATAACCTCGGCTAAGCTCTACCTCTGTGTATATATATATATAAAAGATTACATATTCATACAAAAATATTTTTATTCACTACTAACTGGAGAAGTAAAATGAAAGTAGAGATTTTGCTCCAAATTTTCTGAAATTCTCTATAACACCATAAAATATACAAGAGTTATTCCAAGATGTATGGTTTCTGTGTGCTAAGTAGGTAGAGTTCTTTGCAAACCCAGAAAATTAGCACCTTGAAAAAACTGCCAGAAATGTTCAGCACTATTCTAACTTTACTCCCACTCAATAGCAAAATGGTGTCACTGAAGTTGAGAAGAGCAAAATTAATGTAAGTTCCACATTTATTTGAATCAACTGTCTGATGTAAAGCCTTGTCAGGGGCAAGAAAGCTGTGCCTTTCAACATTTAAAAAAAACAAACAAATAAATCAAACCTCTAGAGACCACTTCTGCTCACAGTATGTTTTTCTGTATAGCTTCAGATTATTCTACATAATAGAGTCATTCCCAGATGAGGTATTGCTATGGGGGTTTTTTCCTATTACCACTAGACCTGCAAGTATGTTAAGAAAGACTTGGCATAAACTGATTACTTAAAATTCATTTCATGACTCTGCACTAGCACTGATTGCTCTAGGCCTTGAAAGAATGCCAAATTTATAGGTTGTCCTCACTAATTGCCTATTTTACCTACATTAGTTCAAACAGATGTATAGGCTAAATAGTTTAAATGTACCCAATGTCATAAACATGACTAATCTTTGTAGAAGTCTTGATATCACAGAGCAGAGCTCTTTCTGCTGTTTAAAAGATTATGTATCAAAAGTCTGGGGTGTGCAAGTAGTGCATTAAGATTACAAGAGATGTCCCTTGAGAAGCTTTACGATTAACTGGTAACAAGACACAAAGTGCTTTGAAAGAAAGTTATCCCCTCTTTTAGTTATCAGAAAGGATGAAAATCTGGACTTAAAGATGATGGAAGATGATGTAAGGTGATGCAAACAAGGAGCTGCGTAAGGCTTCGAAGTTGTGAAGAGAAAAAGCCAAAAGACTCCATGTCCACTGGACTAGCCACAAATGGGCATTGCTCCACACATACACTGTCCCTTAGCTAACTCGAGTTATGTCAAGTTTTTAGAAAAATGAAGTATTCACTATCCTTGCAACTGTGCAATAAGTTTTCTTCCTGCAGAAACTATTATTTTGTTAAATCAGCTCACAGATTGCACTTAAAAAAATCTTTACCATCTTTAGTCAAAACCTTTACAGAATTTAGCTGCTTTACTATCACTTTTCAAGCACACCAATTTTCATGCACCCGTTCTGAGGGAAAACTAGGATTTTGGCTAATGCCATGTTTTTGAAAGTAATTGGCGATTTCACTTGCCATCCTGCTGACTACGCCAATTTTGTCGTGAATGGGTGTTTTACTTATATTGCTTATCACAGAATGCTGGTATAGAATCCTGCTAATCTGTCACAGAGGTTTGCAGAGGAGTACTTTCCCTTAAATCATGTGACTTGTTACAGAACAGTTAAAACCCCACTTGCTGTGAAATACACCTCACTGAGATGAAAACAGCAATACAATATATTAACAATATTTAGTAATTTAATGAAATATAATAAAAGTTCAAAAACTTACAATATTAGTATATGTAAAATATATTTATATATATATGATTAAAAGAAATTATATGGTTACAATAAAGTGATTTGGACTTTGGGCTTGAGGGATTGTCACGGATTAGAAATGGGAAAGGATGGCCCTCCCACTGAGCAAGCAGAGTTTCAAATTGGACCCCCTTCCTTTCTAAATTCCTTCACAGAGAAGAGCCTAGGTGGGACTAAATGCAACCTTAGACCCAGCCAATGGTTTATGACTAAGTATATGAGGGAAGCTGGGGATGTTAAAGGTAAAGGAAACATGCCCATTTGGTCACGAGCTTCAGAATAGATCCTCTTTCCTTCTGAATTCCTTCAGAGAACAAAGGAAGACATTTAGTCCCAGACCTGGTCAGAGGTTTATGCCTGAGGATGGTGTTTTGGGGATACTAGGATTTCAGTGTGTTGCTTGGTATAACACTGTCTTTGAGATAAGTGATAGCAGCAATTTGAGTGTATCAACTCTAATGTGGTAACTTATAAACTAACAAAACTTATGAACCAACAATACCCAACCAATTAAAACCAACAATTTGTTTTAGGAAGTATAATGATTCAAGTCAGATTTAACAAAAATTGCTTAAGCAAATCACACACCACTGTGTATAGCTGTAGAGGTTAACCTATAATCAAGATGCTGCAAATTTGCAGCTTCTCGTGAATGCAGGTATTCTGGGATCCTCAAGACCTTTTGCCAAGCTTCTGAGGATTATGAAAACTCACATCTCCCTTTGTTGGCTTATTAGAAGCAGACAGTTGCTTCCTTTGTCTGTCTTGGAAAACAGACAGTTGTTCCCTTCAGCAGCTTTACCAGTGGACAGTCAAGAGTCTGGCCTAAGAGGCATCCCAGCTCAAGGGCAGATGCCAAGACTCACCCACTGAGATGCCAGAGAGCTCCAATGGGCCTCGTCTTAGGATCTGCATTCATAGGGTTATAAAAAGATTAACTTTGGGCAGTACTAGCTGATACTTTTCCACTGTGGCCATCAGTCTTGTCAGGAGAGCTTGGCTCTTCCAGTGTGGGATGAGATTGTTTCTTGTTCCCTGTCAAAAACATACAGGAACAACAGATCATAGAATCACCATGGTTGGAAAGGACATCTAGGATCATCAAGTCCAACCTTCCTCCCAACATTGCCCTAACCATTAGACCATAGCCTCAAGTGCCACATCCACTTGTTTTTTGAACACCTTCAAGGATGATGACTCCACCACCTCCCTGGGCAGCCCCTTCCAGTGTCTAACCACTCTCTCAGTGAAGAAATTCTTCATAACAGCCAATCAAAACCTCCCCAGCACAACTTGAGGCCATTTCCTCTCATCCTATCATCAGTAATTTGAGAGAAGAGACCAACACCAGCCACAATATAACCTCCTTTCAGGCAGTTGTAGAGAAATAAGGTCTCCTCTCAGTCTTCTCTTCTCTAGACCCCAGCTCCCTCAGCTGGTCCTCACAAGGCATGTTTTCCAGCCCTCTCACCAGCCTCCTTGCCCTTCTCTGGACCTCCTCCAGCACCTCAGTGTCCTTCTTGTACTGTGGTGCCCAAAACTGGACACAGTACTAAAGCTGCAGCCTCACCAGTATCATGTACAGGGGCACGATCACCTCCCTGCTCCTGCTGGTCACACCACTTGATACAGGCCAAGATGCCACTGGCCTTCTTGGCACACTGCTGGATAGAGCGGGGGGGTGCCAACGGATCCATTCTGCTCTCATTCAGGGAACATGGGCTGATTGTCTTGGTTCCAGGTGGGTGTATGAGACCGAAATGCTTTGGCCACCAAGATTTTCCCAGGTGTTCAGCATATTCTCTTTCTGAAAGAAAATAACAAAGATATTGGTTACACAGTGTGTCCTGAAGCTTAGCTTCCTCACAAGCAGCCCAGGGTAGAGGGGGGCTCTCTACCACCACAAGTACTTGGGACTGCAGGATAAATATATACAATTCTTGATAATCAAACATCAGTGTTTTAATCAAAATCGGCTGTGTTGATGAGCAGAAAGATTGGTTATGCAGAAAATTCTCATCAAAAACAAAATTATAAAAACATAGTATAATATTATTCTTTTCGTTTATTCAGTGTGATATCAATAAATGTAAGTACAGAAATTCCATTGCACAACTTACTCTAAAGCCTATTCAAGAGGGAACTGGAAGGGCTGCACTGAGCTGAGTCAGTACAAACTGCTGAAGATTTACAACAAAGACAGTTTACAACTTGAGTCCTCATGTGACTTAAGTTTTAAAATGATCCCTGTGATAAATCAGCAGTACTACAGAACACACAATATTAGAGAGGGGATTTATGGTGCACTTGTTATAAAAGTTGTAGACACAGAAATACTAGAAGTTATTTTCTATTGGAAATCTGAAGGAGCAATGTATGATAAAGACACTCCATATATTAAGGAAGAACATTAAATTGACTTTGAGTCAGTGAGGTGAAACTCACATGCAATCATTTAGCTCTCTGGATCTGGTCTGCCAAACAGCCAGAACTCAAAACGCACCAGACACTGTTGCTCTTTAAAAGTCTGTTCATCTGTCATATTTGGCAAGTGTTGGTCATGTCACGTCCATTTCTTCCTCAGAAAAACAGGCTGCTTGCAACCTAAGCAGAAGACTCCTACTCTAATAAGAATCAGGCTCTTTCACTCTCCCCAGAATTCTGCTTTTCAGTGCTGGGGATAATTTTCTGAGGGCAGGAACTGGGAGTTGCTGCACAGCTGCAGCCCTGGGTCTGTCTGTGGTCACTCCACAGGGAACACACTTGGCTTGCTTTCTATTTTATATAATCAACATACAAAGTGTTTTCTGGGTAGACACTGCATACTTCACACCACAGCTAGTCTTCAAGCTTGTGATGCTGCAAAATGCTGATCTTTCAGTCCTGATGCAGTAAAATGCATGTGTAATTTCAGGAATGAAAAGATTACAGTGGTGTATATGTATACTGTCAAAGTGTGTGGAGAGACACCTGGAACAGCATCTTTACCTTAAGTGCCTCTGAAGTGCTTGGCACATGATAAGTGGTTGGCGTGAGCAACAACTGAGGAACACAAGAATTTTTATGTCTCTAATTATATCCAATACATTCAACATCTTGCAGGACTAAACCCTCAGAGGTAGCATATAGACAAGGCAGGAGAGGGGGAGATTTTGACAGAGTATCAAAGGGATAAAAAGCTGGATTTCTGGAAACTGGGATCACAGGAAGACCAAAGCTGACTGAACAAGGGCTTACTGGAAACATTTGAAGAGTACAGTCATAAAATCCATAATACAGCATTGTAAACTTCTAATTTTGGCACGTCTCTCAGCCTACACAATGTTCTTCTTGAAAACTCCTATTCTGAAGAAGAGACACACAGACAAAGCTTTGAAAAAAAATCTTAGCCAGAGACAACTTCATACAAAGCAGGTGCTTGAGGATGGCTGGAAGGAGGCAAGGAAACTTTGAAAACCTTCCCATTTCTTAAGTTTTCTGCTGGATCTCTGAGGGTTTTCTCATTTCTCCACTAGACCAAACTGAAGAGCTACAGGCTTCCACCCTGCAAATTATCCTGGTGCAGTTCCAGCTGAGCTTTGTGCTAGACTGCTTGGAGGATTACAACTTTCAACAGCACTTCAAAGGGGCAGCTTAAACTTAACCACACACTAGAGAAGTGCAAATACTTTCTCTTAACTCAGAAAAGGCTGCATGTATTTGAACTAAAAATGTACAAGTTTAATGGGTAGCCATTGAGCAATTAGTAAACAAAGCAAGTATGTTATTAATGTTTGAAAAATCTTCTGCATTAGTTTTAATAACGTTTTCTAAGTACAAATTAACACTAGAAGGAGATAGAGGACAGTACCTTGAAATATGGCTTTCCTAAGGCATTTCATCAAAGCAGGATTTACATCTAGGAACAAAGTGAGATCACATTCCCAAAGAGAAAAATTGCAGTCTGAGAAGTTATTTTGAAACCTTTTCCTCCCACAATGATCCTTATATATTGTATTAGCACTCCACATTCTGCAACTCCTTAATAGGCATTTCAACCTGCAGGGAAGTTAAAGAATAACGCAGCTAGCATTATTATTCCTACTTCTCATCAGTGATTATAAATATTCTTATCATAAATTATCTCATCTAGCCTAGGAGACATCAGGGTAGCTCCTCAAACACATTTCTGGTGCTTTACAGATTTGAAGAGCTTTACTCTTCTCATTCTGCAATTGTGCACTTTATGCAAGTCTGTTACAGAACGCACAGTTAAAACATCTGAATAAATGTCTGGAATTTCCTCCCTATTCTCAGGCATATAAATTTGAGGATTAGGGCATCAAGAAGGAAAACAAAGCAAAACAAAGCAAAACAAAACAAAAAAAACACCTTTATTTAAAAGTTCTTGAACATACCCTCTCACAGGATCTAGGGACAGGATCATCAATCACCTCTGAAGAGCCAGATCAGTTATTAAGGATCTATATTTAGAGATTTAAATTTTAAAAAGTTTTGGTCATTCCCTCTCCCACTGTATAAAAGGACTATTCCTGCTATCCTGCTGTTTAATGCAGTTACATGGATAACTACAGTTCTTTTCAAAATCCTCCAATATTGTCCTCACCTTAAATGTAGCCAGGGATTATCAGGGAAGGAGAAGAATTCAACCGCAGAGCCAAAATAATGTTTTGCCAGAAGAGGCCAGCAAGTTCACAGCCATTCCAGCTTTTCAACACCTCCTACCCAGAGCACTGCCTTACCATAGAAGCAGTAAGTACCACCTTCACAGAGTCTCCAGCCCCCACTATCTCTTTCCTTTGGGGATGGTGAGGGCGTTTCTAATTACCTTTACATTTGAAATAGCAATCATACCCATCTCTTGCTTTGCTTGGGACATCCTAGACTGGGCATGGAAGGACAGCGGCCACAAGTGAAATGGAAAAGGGGGCAAGTCCTAATGACACTTACTTATAGCTCTTTAGTTTCTACAACCACCAGTCTAAAGAGTAACAGAAAGACTGAATAAGAAACTAAGTGAAAAAAAAAATAGATTTTACTCCTGAGCGATTGGATAAACTGACAGTTATCCAGGTTTTCAAGACTGCAAAGAAGATTACACCTGACTTTCAGAGCATTAATATGAGGGGTAAAGGAGAAAATAAAAAAAAAGCCAAGATCTATTTATCTGATCAAAAGAACAAAGAGGTGTGATCCTCTTTTTTCTGCTGCATTTCCAAGATCATATACAGCCCTTTGCTGTACAAGGTAACAACCACAAGCACATACCTAGAAAGCAGCACCGTGGCAACACAGCACCTGTGGGTAGGAATTCTCACTGAAATCCTCCCAGAGTCACTGAAACTGCTGGAAGCAAAGACTTGTAGCAGGCACCATGCAGTGGCAGGTGTGCCAGGCTCTCTGGCTGGACCCCAGCCCTTCTTCAGCACCATTGACTCCCAAAGAATGTAAGCATGGGGTCCAGATTTAGCACAATAAGAATGGAAAGCATTGCATTCATGATCTTCTCTGAGGATCACCAGAAGCCTTACAAACATTAATTTTTTTTTAAAAAAGCCTTTGCAAATCCTTCCAGAAAGAGGATAGCTTTTAACAGCCATGAGTTCAGAACACAACAGCACAGCAATTATATACAGCACACAGAAACAAGGTGTAAGTCAAGTGTAAGGAAGTGAAAGGTATTAAATGACTCTGTAGTAGGGATTTCAGTAGAGAGTTTAAATGTTTGAGATGGATTGTGTCTGGAACAGAAGTATTAACAACCTTTTTCTTCCTAAAACTCCAGTACCAGCTTTACTGATCCCAAGAGATCAGTGCCTTTCTCTATAAAGCCCATCCACAGGTTATTAGCACAGTACTATTTATCACAAAGATGTTTCATTAATGACTTGCTTGAAAGGGTCAGCACAACTCTGCTCCTTGAAAGATCCCTCAAGAATTATCACATTTGAAGACTTTCAGCATGGAAGTGAAGATTAGTTCTTTAACCTAAGAGTCATTATGGGCTGCTTAAATGATCAAAGTAAAGAGAGAAGGGTTTTCTGAAATCGTTATGTTTGCACAGGACAGCTGTATTGGGAAGGCTTGCTTGCTTTTCATTAAACTGTCAAGAAACAGAGGCAAAAATCACTTCCTTGTCCAAAATCTCCTCTCTCCCATTCCCCATGAAATTCCACCAATGCAAATTCCTACCAAGTGAAGTGGAGCCCTCTGTTTGCTCAGCCGCACACTGGAATCACTTCAGGTTCCTGTAAGGGGATCCTCCAGCCTAAACTACAGTTTCTAATGTCCCAGATCTATGGAATTAAGGCTACCTTGTATTTCTTGGACAGTATATGTTACTTTGTCTATTACTGCATCTTTCAATACAGAGATTGTGTACTTTAATCGAAAGAATGTGTACCTTGCCCACAATCTATTATTATTTCACTGGAATTCACCAATAAAGTTTGCATACAATTTAATTTGTAAAGTGAATAGCAGTTTGCCATTGCTGGTACTGCACACTTTATGTTGCACCTCTGGCAATTCAAAAGTATATAATTTATCACCCCTAACTGCTAATTTAGAACAGGTTCTGTGCTATGCTGCTGTATTTACCACACCTTCAACCAAGTTAGCTTACTCAATGTGTTTGCTGATATTGCAGCAGGTAGGAAAAGAGGCAAGAACAACAACAGAGATTTTGCAGGATTCACATTCTAAGCCCAAGTTCCAATCTGAAACCTTGATTCATATTGAGTTCATTAGAAGCGAAGCTTGCCTTCTCAGACACGTGGCCAGGAAGATGTACTAGTTCACACCAAAGCCTTGGATTTCTAGAAGTCATTCCTATTGCCACTCTTCCAGGTGAATTTGCAGCAGCAGCAGCTACCCTTGCAGTCATCACGTGTGTCACATTTCTGAACTACTTCAGACAGTAAGGTCATGAGCTCTTTTTTTGTGCCTTAAATCTCAGGAAATGAGGCAAGATATCCCTGTAGAACAAGTTGAGAAATTGAACATTCTTCAGAGGCAAAACTAAGTAAAAACAAAATCATTTGTACAAATAAGGCTGGTTAAAACTAATATCATTTATCTTAGCATTTCCAACCAACGATTTCCAAGAACACACAGTCTTTCAGAGTTATTTATATATTTAAAAGTTAGAGATTTTTTTCACGGATCTCTCCTGGGAGGCTAATAAAGCAATTTCAGAATATACATTAATCATCAAATTCAGAAGCCTGAGATTTCTAGTTTTTAGCATATCACAGAATCATAGAACAGTTTGGATTGGAAGGGACCTTTAAAGGTCTTCTAGTCCAATGCCCCTGCAGTGAGCAGGGACACCTTCAATTACATGAAGCCAGGAAGCAGGAGTGACTGGAGAACTGCAAGGCTCTTCAAGCTTCTGCTATGGCAGTGTGCAGTGCCCTGCCTTAGACCACCAATGGGAGTCACAACAGGAAAAATGCAGAAGTCCAGATGCACAACAGCCTCTGAGGTGGTTTCTCCTTTCTAGGAGTCTCCCAAAGCTCCTATAGCACAGTGCAGATGCCACAGGTGTGCCAGCTGCACGTCAACAGCCCCACCAACAGCACAGATAGAAGGCTCAGAATTAAGTGGCTACACTTTATGGAAAGGAGAAAAGTAGCAATTCATGAGTAAAGATAAGACTGAGAAAAAAAGGAATTTATCTGAAGAGAGGCCATGAGTCATGACTGTACTACTGTGACAGGAGGGAAGGGCCTGTTTTCAACCAGAAATACTCAGTGCAAGATAACTGGTACAGGGAAGGAAGGCCTTGGACTGCCACTCTTCACAGTCCCAGGCACAATCCCTGCCTCCAACGCAGCACCTTGCTGTAGCCACCCATGTCCCCTGAGAGCTGCTGGGTGAGCTGTATTCTCTCACACGGTCAGGCAGAGCCAAATGGATCCCCTAAAACTGGTACTTCAACCTGAGCATAGACGTTTACCGAGCCAGCAGGTTGTGAAAACCTGGCTTTAAGAAACAAGCTGCACACCTCTCCCATTCCCTCCTGCAGGATGCAGCCTACATCCCATTTATCTTTTTTTTCCTAGTTTATCAGATATTATGTTTCCTAGTTTACAAGCACTATCTTGCCTACATACAAAAGGATGAGGGTGGGGAGCAGAAAACAGGGACCCCCCCTATGCAACCAGTACATATCAGCATGATCCATTTGGTCAGACTGGGACATGCACAGCCCACAGCCCCATCTCCCAGGTCCATCCACCAAGACAAAGAACTGCCCTGCTGGTCACCACCAGCCCAGGGACTCCACCTGCCACAGGACCAGTGCAAGTTATTTTACCTACTGTAGACAGAAATTTCCTGAGGCTAAGCAGGGAGTTTTCACATAAACTGCTCCACTAACAGAGCTCTGGAGTAAAAAAATCTCTTGGTAAGACAGAAAGGGACTGAAAATAGCTGCAGGTCAATGACCTGTTAAGTTGGCACAGCTGGATCTGGGAGCAGAATCCACATTACTTAAATCTGAGATGCAATATGGCACAGTGAGGTTGCAATAACTTTTATCGTCAATCATTTTCTTTCCCCTTAATAGGTCCTATGCATTGTAGCCGGAGAAGGATTGTGGAAACAGATATGGAAAGCTGCATAAAAGTAATAGTTCAGAGAAGCCAGAGATTGCACCAGTTTAAGTAGTCTAAAGATTTTCATGATCTATATGGCACACTAGCTGGAAAGAGTATTAACACTATCACAGGCCAAATTATGCTCTTGCACGTAACTGCTACAGAGCTATAGCAAGAAGCAGACCCAAGACCAGGACATTCCCATGAGTCACTTTTCCAACTAAACCTGGCCTGGGAATGAGCTCTCCAGGCAGCAATGGTAATTCCTAAACTGATACTTGAGCTCCTCCATGTGGTAAGCAGAAGTCTTAATCTTTCCTGCACATAACAAAGAACTTCCTTATTCTTCACAGCGGTTCTCCTTTCATTATGCTTCTTACAGAAAATTAAATATTACCAAAGATACAGTATTATACTATGGGGCGAGAACGATTAGTTCTGAGGGTAATGAAAGGAGAACAAAGGCAGCATTACTCTGATAATTGCTATTAGTCACGAATGGGTACTTTCATAACATGATGTAGTTAATTCGCATGTTCACCAAAAAAAACTGCTCTAAGTTCAGATACAGATCAGCTCTTTTAAGGAGCCCGCTTTGGACAAAATCATGCATGAATTCAAATAGCCTCTCAAGTAAAGTAGTGCCCTTCCAATAGTGAAATATCTAGCAAAATGGATTCTATTACGTTGAAGATTTACAACTTCTGCTCTGTCAAGCTAGAAGTAACAAGACATAGTGCAGGTGTATTCCTTGCAAAATTGATAAAGAGGTTTTTATATTAAACTGCAGCTGAAGGAGAATTTAACTTCTTTTTTAAGTGCTATCTGCAAATTAAAGATGGCATTTGTTTCAAAGAAAAGGGCTTATGGTTTGAAGTAGATCAGTACAAGAAAGCTATTTAGGACATTTATTTTTCCCAGCCATTTAACTTTTCAAGTTGCTTTTGTGCTGCAGAATATTGTTCAGTCAGGCTTAATTCTGTGCTGAAGGCCACTACATCTCTCCTGTTCCTGTACACCTACATGGCAATGCCAGTTTACTCATGTGTGATGTAACAAGCTCACACACTTGCTTTTCCACTGACACTGTAAATTCCAGTGCTGAAACTGCTCAGTTTTATGCTCACTTTTTTTCTTCTTGATACACAGTCACTTCTCATGTTATACGTTATTTAATACATATACTCAATAAATAATTAGATTGATTATGGGTAAAGCTCAGATCTTGCTTTAAGGAAGTTACTTTTTTTATTTATGGGAAGCTCAACCTCTGTGTATTTTTGTTTGTGACGCCCCTGCCCATGGCAGGGAGGTTGGATTGGATGATCTCTAGGGTCACTTCCAACCTACGCCATTCTGCAATTCCATGATTGGTGAGATGGAGGTTTTTTCCACGCTAGCAGGAGAAAAATCAGCAAGCAGAGGACACATATCTGAGCTGTTTGAGTGACAACTAGGCCACAGGAAAGGTAGGATAGGTGGCAGAAAACTTTTGACCTTCCCTGAAGAAACTATATGCAACCTACAAGCAAAGGAAACTTATTTCAGGAGGCAGGCAGACTTATCTATCTCCAGCATCCTTCCCAGGGTTGCATGGATAGCCCATTTTCAAAGTTCTTCATTTAGCCCACAAAGACTTTGTGGAAATCAAACACAGTGGATCACAGACAGCAGGGAGGAGGAAGTGAAATAACCTCATCTCCTAGCCCTAAAACGTAAGAAGTTAGAAAAGCCTGTCCAAAAAAAGGAAAAAATAAACACATTAATATTTTTTTATTCAAAACGAGTGTGCTGTCCTTCAAAGCTTTTAGTGTTTTGAACTTCATGTTTTTGCTAGGCAACTGTCCAGTTATCCACAATATTTACCAGTCTGAAATTGCTCAGACTAGAAAGTTGATCTAGAAGTTGATCACAACTAGAAGTTGATCATTCAGTGCTTTGGCTCTCAGGAAGATCAAACCAAGCTCAAGCTCACAGAGATTTCTATTCTTAGTAGCTTTATTCTGACGATAAGAAACTCATGAGCAATCACACGTTCCCCCGTAGCCACATCTAAAATCTCAAATAATGCTTTCAAGCCTGCCTCTGCTGTTGCCCTTGCTTTATCAACTGTTACAGACAGAGGGAGCAAATTACTAATGAAAGGGCTCGTCTGGTGAAGAAACTGCTCTGAGAGGAATAGTCCTACAGCACGAGTGGAAAAAGGATGGTGCAAGACCTCTCCATTTCATGACTGATCTGTACTGATCTGTGTCTTGGGTCTTCAGCCCAAGACCCACCTGAAAGTCGAGAGGCACAGTGTGTTTCCATGTTCAAGCACCAGCAGTGAACTGCTTTTTTTTTTTTTTTTTTTGATACATGGGAATGCTCTTGCTTCATTTTTGATAACAACGTGAGGCAGGAAATGGGAGAAAGAGGGAGATTTAAAAGTGAAAGGGGCAAAGAGGGGCATTTATGTGTTCTCAGGAGACTGTCTTACAAAGCATCTTTAAGCTAATTCCCACATACAGCCATGCAACTAACTAACAAATTCTGTAGCATTTGTTATTAAAAAAGCGTCCAATTTTTTTTTACTATATTTTTCTAATTTTTTTTAGTACATTTATTTGTATTATGCATTAGAAATCCTATGTTTATGTTCCTCATTTTCCATAGAACAAGCAGAGCAATGAGAACTTTTACATGCCATCCCATTCCCAAGTCATACCCTGGAGGGACTTTCAGCTCACCAAGTTCTTCTGTGGGACTGACAATGCCTGTGGTGGGCAATAGCTTGCCAAGCATTAAGGTGAGGCCTCAAGCGTACTTGTATAGACCACAAGCCACCTAATAGAAACAGAGAAGTGTTTCTTCTCCCTACAAATCCCATCAGAATTGGAGCTGCCGTTGTTTTGTTTTCAGTGCGGTCATGGCATATTTCCCATATGAATCATTCTGTGCAGCCTCTCCTCCCTTCACACACACACACACAGTTCCTCACACTCTGGGCCAACCTAGTTCTACAAGCAGCCTCAGCATCTCCTCCTTATGCTCCACGTTATCCTCTGTGGTCCCTGGGCTCCCTTATCAAGCCAAATTTTTAAAAATTTATTTTTAGTGTATTCATGTAATGGTTACACCTTGTGGAAGTAGTTAACAAGCAGATGAAGAAGGCAGCTGGGATCAAGCTCTCTGAAGATTAGAGGATGGGCTCACATAAGATCAAGTTTGTGCAAGAAGAGATGGTAAGGGAAAAGCCTTCACTTTTAAGAAATCTGAAGATGACTTGATCAAGACTTAGGAGCAAGACAAAAAGGAACACTATTGTGGAAAGGGAAACTTTAAGAGGATAGATAACAGTCTCTACAACGACCATAGAAATCACAGACATATTCCAGAGAATTCCCATGAACAAATTCCATCCACTACCCTCAAAGATTGTTCAGTGCATTATCCCACCTACGTAGCTATGACAACTCAGTTCAAGTCCCCTTCTCTCCATAGTGCTTCCCAATTTTTTAGGTTCATTGACATTACAGAATATCCATCTCCTTCACGTACTGAGTGGAGAGCATCCACTGTAGGCGTGACCACCTAACCCCAGGAGTAGTCAGCAACAGCCTAGAAGCTGACATCACCCTTTAAACATGATTGTAGAAGTTAGCATTTTTTTCTGTTGGCAGGGGAAGGAGGAGGAGAGAATGTAATTAAGTGCATGAATGCCTAAGAGATCATTTTAATTCCAATTTATCTAAAGAATGCAGGAGGTTTTAATCTTGATTTGAGGAATTCAGGTTCAACCAAGCTTCTGGATTAGCCCAACTGCCATGTATTTCTCACTACAATTACAAGATCATACACCACTTTTTGGGTTCTCCAGCACCCCTTCCTCCACTCACACTCCTCTTATTTTTTTCCCCCTTAACCACCAAAACCTTTCCCTAGGTTCATCTATGAAAGTCAAGGGATTTACACCCCTTGAAAACCATAATACAGCAATAGATCATGCACTGATTTAGCTTATAAACCTATTCACTGTAACAATGGAATGGAAATTAATGGCCAGATCCTCAGCTGCAGCCATCAGCTTAGCTCCATTAAAATCCACCCTGCGGCCTGACCCCTGAGCACTGGCTGACACAGTTCCCATTGGCTCTGCAGCAAGCAGGAAATAGCTGGGGTGTGGGAAAGCCCCATCCGCGCCTCCTCCTACCCCGAGCAGGCTCCTGTGGAGCTGGTGCGAGGGCTGCACTGCTGGCTGCCTGCCCACCCGCCTGCCCAGGAGGTCCTGGGGTGCTCCTCCCAGGCAGCCACGTTGCCACGCTGCAGCCAGCTTGGATGACCTTGCTTTGGAAACTGGC
>NW_008595528.1:126513-159498 GCF_000691845.1 Merops nubicus
AAGAGGAGCTTCATTCTGATGTCACACTAAAATTTGGATTTTTGAAATTCATTTAGTTTTTAAGATTTTCAATCAGACATTAGGATGAGAAGAAGAGTAAGCATGAGGTCAGGCTCTCAGAAAAAGTCTAGCATAATTAAGGGGAAAAGGAACACCAGTGTCACATTCCCAAAGCAGAAAAACTGGAAGCTGTCCCTTTCCCTCTTGAAGGGGTTAGTTCTCACTGCCATGTGTGTTTTTGTGGAAATACCAGAGTCCGAAGATCTGCCTTTATGTATGCTACAGAATTCTGTAAAAGTTTGGTTTAAAAAAAAAAAAGTCTTTAAACTCCAGTGCTTTTTAAGCATTTAAAATGAGGAAATTATGCTGTTTAAAATAACAATGAGATATTTAGTAGGTTACTGATCTCTTTGTACAAAACTCACTCATTCCATGTTCTTTATACACAAGATTTGCCTTTACCTTTCCATCAGAAAGAACAGCACCCATCATGCAATAATCTCCATCTTTCTATTACTTTTCTTGATAACCTATCCCTGGTTTAATTTGGAGTCTAATGCCAAGGAACTAGAAAAAATAAATAAACCCATTTTGAACATTCCAACCTTCCCAATAAAAAAATACACCAAAAATCCTTGATTCAAAGTTTTACTTTATATACCGTCAATTTCCCAGTAGTCCCATTTCTCAATCAGAATTTGAATAATCTTTACAATTTGTATTCCCCAAAACTCAAATTTAATGAGTTAGTAGGTATAGAAAGAGAAATAACAGCTGCAGCTTATCCCGCTGTGCTATTCAGTAATGACAATGTTATACCACATTAGCAATTGTGACATTAATAAAAAGAAGCCCATAGGATTAGCCAGAGACAGCTGACTTTAGTCAAATGTAGGTCATGCTTTGTTTGCTCAGAGCTGGGTAATAAATTTCCAGGTAAGTGCTCTCATGTGTCATACATATATGCCAGGAGCATAATTTCAGCTGTACTAAATGATCCACATTCTTAAATTTCTGTAAGCCGTTTTTGAATTATTGTTAAGCATTTAATTCCACAGCAGCATCTTACAGGCTACTTAAAGTTATTAACTCATATGACATTATGGCATGTTTTCTTTCTAGTGGCAGCTAATAGCATCTTGATCTGGTTTCCCTTTCACCTTAAGGTATCTGCAGCTCTGAATTGTGAGTATTTAACAAAAGATACTTAGCAAGGAATCAAACCCACTACATTTTGCAGCTCTAGCTAAAGGGGAAAACAGTATTTGGAATCATTCCAAGCAGCAGCAAGATATCTTCCACCACAGAAGGGAGGCTTTAAAAAAAAAAAAAAAAAATTTAAAGGAAATAAAAGCATAACCTTCAATTAATAGTACAAAAGATCTTATCTCAATCTCTGCTACTTTGGCAAGCCCTCAAAATTTGGATTGAAAGCAGACCTTTAAACATATTCATATTTAATCTCAGCACAAGATGTGCATATTGTACACTGAAACCTTAAATGCCAAATTCAGTATTCAGTAACATGCTGGCAGGCTTTAGTGGGAAAGGGTGAGTGTAATGCAACAGAAGCTGACCTTGAGGTTGTAATCTTACTTTTTTTTTTTTTTTTTTTTTTTTTAATGTATTATGGCAATAATTAGGGGCACCAAACAAGATCAGGGCCTTTTCGTACAAGGGAGCATCCTGACATGAAGAACAGAGCAGGGAACTCTATTTATGAAGAGTTCAAATTGTACCTTTTTACAAATGGGGGACTGATCCACTGAAAGGCTAGATGACAGATCCAGATGGCTTTAATTCTACCTAAGTCTCTCACCTAGTGCTTGCTATGGCTTTAGACAGCTACTCATCTTGCCCCTTATTTTAGGGGCACCAAGCTCCCTCCTTGCAGCTGGGTGTTGTAGGGATTGTCTGAGCCATGCCCCAGGTGCTCTGCTCCAAGTCCCACGTAGAGGGTGCCCATGGCTGCACCTTGCACGTGTCAAGATAGCGCCTTGCCATCTTTTTTACAATTAATTAGTCCAATCATTTCTGAGCAACAGTAGTTAATTTCTTGACTCCCTTCTATTTTCAACCTATGTCTTTGCTGAAATGTATTTACACATTAGCCAGTCTTTGGAGGCTTCTGAAACACATCAAGTAGAAGAGCTGACATGCATATAATTCCCGCTGATTTTTGTTTGTTTAGTTGGTTGTTTTAATGGCATATATTCTTGAAATAGACCCCATGAGTAGTTTTTTCTTTAGTAATTAAGAAATCTTGAGATTAAAAAGGTAGGGTTTTCTTTTGTGTAGGGAAACTAAAATAAGAAGGCTTTGCAGACTTTCAGTACAATTCATCAAGTAACAGTTTCTTCAAAGTAATGATGTTTTACTGATCTCTTTTTTGAAGGCTGGAGTTGTATCTTTATTACCTTTCATTGTTATCAGTGAAGCAAAATGCCATAGCTACATTTGAGGCATAAGAAATTCCTTTTGTGAGAGGCAACGATTTCCAGTAGATCCTGAACACCTTTGTGCTTGACTTCAAGGAAGTAAAGGTGGTCAGTGTTCTATGACAAGTCTCTGTATGACAACATATGATAAATATGGGCTGTTTGAAGTAATTCCTGCTCAGAATGAATTCAGACACACACAAAGGAAAAATAAAGGAAAAATGAAAGATAGAAAAAATGAAAGAGAGAAAGAAAAAATGAGGGAAAAAAAAAAGGAAGAAAGAGAGAGGGGAAGAAAGAGAACATCACAAAAAAACATGAGCACAAATGACACTAATGGGTAGGAGCAAATTTATCTTGTCTTGGGGTCAGAACCATGCAGCTTCAATAAATATTGCATACATGTATCATCCCAGAGCAGCACTGGCCAGCCTGCCTTCTATTGATGATTTCTACTTGCTTTTCAGAGGGAGGGAGAGCCTAACTGAACAGCCCTCAGTCCCTCATTCTTACAGGCAGACGAAACCAATGAAGCTCTCTCATATGCATAAACATGCACACAGCACACACAGAAACATCCTCTCTTACAGAAAATGGTCTTCTCAAAATGAAAGCATGTAAAGAAAATATTTTGTCTGAAACTGTCTATATTTTTACTCAAAATAAAAATGAAACATTTTCAGCTGGAAAAAAAAATAAACAGAACATGCTTAGGTAAGGGTTTTTTTCCTTTTTTTTTTTTTTTCCCCACTCTTTTTTTCTTTCCTTTTTCAAAGAGAAAAACAAAGAAGACCTTTTGGTGGGAAAAATCAATCCCTTCACTGATGGGCTGGCTGTCTCCTTGTCCACACAGGCTGATGGTCCTTTGTTCCTAGCCCCATTCCCCAGCCTTCCAGCTGAGCTGATGCCTTAGAGGATACCTCCTGGCTCCCTTCCACTGAGCACAGCCCAGGAAGGCAGCTCACTGCCCACCCTTCTATCCCTGTTGTGACTAGGGTCCCAAACCCCTCTTCCCACAGTACAGAACACTGGCAGAAGCCGGACTTTCCAAAACACCTTTATTTTCCTTTCACTTCCTTCCCCACTAGAAAAATATCAAACCAAGCATTTTGTTATTTCAGAGAATTTTTTCCTCCCTATTACAGCCCATTTACAATGCAGTGCAAAAAGGACTGCCAGGGTGGCAGATGAGAGATGAGTCTTCTTCACCAAATGATCTGCAATGGCAACTGTTGTTTTGGATGAAAGCTTGAGGCATGTAACAGCAACAAGGCCAAAAGTAGAAAGCTATTTTGTGCAGGCAAGAGCATGTAGCTTACTAAACAGAGCTGTGGGGTAACAGACCATTCCAACAAGGAGGAAGACAGATGTGGTGCTAAGGCTTGCACCATCCCTACCACAGCTTGTGGCAGCTCCAAGCTGCCTATCCCCCTAGCACAGCCTCACCAGTGCTGAACTCAGGGCAGTCCCCTCAGAGCTACATATTGTTTTGACCCAAATCTCCTTGTCCATTCTTCTGAGTCTGGCACACACACTAGCATGGGAGGTCACATGGCTGAGGCACACTGCGGCAACTGGGGGCCACCCCACAGCACCCAGGCACAGGGCCCAGCATGACCATCAGTCATGGGCACTTACCCCCGCCAACCTCCTTCCACATATTTACACCATCTCTTTTCAAGCCCAAAATGAACTTTCTGCTAGCACAGCTGTAAAAACCCTCTCAGACACTTCAATGGAAATAAGACAGAAAAGCCAGCTTCTCCATAAGGACACCCAGAGCTGCATTAAACAGTGCACAAAAGGCAGGAAAACACTAAAAACACCAAAAAGATCCAGCCTCCCTCTGCTGCTCTTCTTACATATACAAACAGGTTAGAGACTAGAAGGGAGTGCAACAGCTTGCCCTCCATAGCTGTACATGGGGAGTAACCCTTGCTTCACAACTCAAATGAGAAGCAGGCACAGAAGTTAATACAAATACCATCAGGACCTTTCTAGGGCATGCATTCATAGCTGCACAGATGAACAGTAGGATTTTGCATTTAAAAGAAAAGACAAAAAAAATAAAGGAGGAATTCCTGCTAAGTGTTTCAGCCCCGGCATTCAGGCAGCTTGGGAATCCCTCCTCAATTTGTGATACATGCTTTGTCACTTACATTCAAAGACCTACAAATAGTAAGAATAAAAAGAGCAGACAGAGAGCAATACCAGGCACAATCATTTCCAACCTCTAAACCAAATACCATCTGTAAAATATCTTTATATACAAGTGAGAAGAAATAAAATAGCACTTTCTTCAACAGTTATGAGGATGAGATGCGTATCAACTGCACATTTGGTCAATTCCAAGTTGTCAAAAGCCATAAATTCTCCCCTTCCTTTCCTCAAAATCATGTGCAATCTTCAAAAATGACTGAAGACACTGCAAGTAAACTGTTTTCAATTACATTTCCAGATTAATAGAACACCCTGTTACTTTAAAAACCACTCTGCGTCACTGGGAAGACAAAGCTGAAGAGAAAACAGAAACCAGAGTTTGTGTGGCAAGGAAAAGAAGAGGAGGGGGGGAAAAAAAAATTCCTAAATAATTACAGGGACCATTCTTTAGGCTTCATCACTAAGACTTTAGTGCTACATGCCAGACATCCTGACATCAAAGTGTAGTTATACGAGGTAATGTTGGTGCAATGCACTTGAAGTAACAATTAAATTACCCCCACATGAAAAACACAGGTAGAGGAGACAAGGAATTTGAGGAGAAACCCAGGAAGCCAACATCATTGATCAGAGGAAAACACACACTCCCCAAAGCTTGCAGTGAGAAGGGAAATCTGAGGAACAGGCAGAGAAGCAGCAGTCATACCAAATGCTCCCCAGGGAGGTCCATCAGGGCAATATGAACTCTTGCAATCAGTTGTTGCTCACAATATTGAGTATAATGGACTACTAACATTAAAATCCATCACTAATTATTATTAAGCAAAAACAGAGTAACGTTAATCACCGATATTGCTGGGTGGTGAGACTTTGCCAAAAAAAAGACCCAAGATGTTAGTCAGGCAACAGATTTAAAGAGATGAGTCTTCTAAAGAGAATTAAGAAAAAGAACTCATTGAGACCAAGGACCAAAATCTCTATCTCCAAATACAAAAGTTTCACTGGATTTTGGGAAAGCTGCAGAGAAGCACCCAAGAGACAAACTCAGTCCCGGGAATATGAGGCTCAAAAAAAAGCACCCACAAATAGGGTACTTTTGTTTGTTTCTTTGTTTAACGTACCAAATTAAAGGCTGCTGATAAATCCAAAGATTAATTGGAAATCAGATATTGGATCTGTTACTGTAAAGTGCTATTGAATATGACTAATATGTTTGTGTTATTAATAAAAGCCTGTGGTAGACATTAAAAAAAAAGTGAAAAAAAATGCACTAAGTAATTCTTAGACAAGAACCACAGAAACAGTTTTGGAGTGAGAGTGAACACTAAATTTCAGGCTTTAAGAAAAAAAAAACCCTGCTCTCAGCCACATACCAAAAGACACATTCTCAGAAACTAGAGAGTCAGATAAAGAAGTAATTGCTATCTCTACTGTCTGTCCAAGTCCCATTTGTGAAATAACAGATGCATGCACACATACAAGGTTTATGGAGGAAAGGAGAAACATAGCTACCTTCCCACAAAGCAAAGAGGAGAAAGGATGTCCTATTCCATGAATACCTAATAGCCTTTATTATGAGGAAGAAGATACAGCAAAAGAGAATATCCTTGTTCACCGTCACAAGACTCAAGGTCTCCGTCTGTCACATCAGACCAACATGCACATTTCACATACATATGCATTGCAGAATACAGCTGTGAAAGCAAGAGAAGAAACAAAAAGCTGCTTTGAGGAACACATACCTCCAAGTTTGACAGTAGCAGGTGAGGCCTAGTGCAAGATCTGGTGGGCATCATTCTGAGTCAGTGTTTGAAGGTCCTCAAATTTTCATTATGGATTCCTGGACAAGTGGAGTATCAAGGCTCAGGAGAGCTGGTGTCAGGAATAAAGCCAGTAAGAACATAAAAAAATATAAGAAACTACTCTGTAGAAGCCAGGCAAATCTATGGCAGCTTGACTTCTAGAGATTTGTCACCATGCCCACTGGAAAAGTGGAGCAGGCAGCTTTAAGCCATGTAAGCACAAACTGTCATTGCAAACACACAAAAAACACTGCCCCTTTTCCTCAGTTTTTAAATAATTTGTGTAACCTTCCTAAAATTCATCTGAAAGGAGACCAAAATTCTCCTTGAAAGCTTCTAGAGACCTAAGTATAATTATATGCCTTGGGGATCAATTTGGATACCACTTATTAGGCAATACCTGATATTGCTTCCAGTTTAGCACAGACCTCACAGATGTAGGAGAGACAATTCATATTTTTGGTAGAACCACAACAATTTACACAATTTCCTACAAAAATAAGAAAGTATTATTCAGTGATTTTTTTTTGATCATTAAAGTCTGATATATAGTGAATGTAGTATGAAGGATACAAAAATCATTGGGAAATGATGAGTGGGAGGAAGGCTCATATTGCTCAGGCACACACAGGTATTTTTTAGACCTTCTGTATAAACTAGAATTGCCACTGTGAGATGGTTCTAAATACTTGCCGTTGTGCTGTTCTCCTGCAACACTGACTCCTCCAGCACAGCTCTTGGAATAGTTTCTGCATAACATGTCACCACAGCTGCTGCTGTATATTTGGCTTGAAGCTCCATCTCTACAGAAACCCATGCCAAGCTATTTATAATAATGGGTTGCAATTTATGTGAAATGACTTTGCACCCTTCCTACACAAGAAAGATCCAACATACCAGTCCATTCATTAATGCCTCATTAGTTTAAAAGGGTCCTTTATAAAGCAATAATATGGATACTTCGCTTCTCTATGGTGTCTTTCTGCAAAGGATGTCAAAATGTTTTCTAAACGTAACCAAATATTTAACAGCCTCCAAAATCATTGTGGAAGATGGGAAAGTTGATTACATCTGTAGCTAGTGTACCTTCATATTACAGAAGAAAAAAGGAGGTAGTTACAAGTCAAAACGCTGTGAGCTCCTGCCAGGGCTCTCTGTCCTGGGCTTTACATCACACTACTCCTGGAAAGAAGAGGGAGAAAGACATGTCACAAGCAGAGCTGTAACATGGGTTCAGGAAGGAAAGCTCACCCTGTCAGGGGAATCAAGCTCACTAGTGTAAAAGCTGTATGAAATCCTCTACCTTGTGTGTGGGTTGTGCAGCTAAGGTTTTCTTATCTTCACAGCTGATGGATGGCTTGCAAAACATTACAAGAAAGTTACAATCAAATCTCAGGAAGAACCACAGGCTCAAGTCTACAAAGCACTTAAGCAAGAGATTAGCTTCCCATATGGAAGTAATCGAAAACAATGCCATGTAACCTGTTTTGCCAAGTCAGGACCTAAAATAAGAATTTGCCGTTTCATTTAATATCTAGTGGGGGGCAGTAAAGGCTGGCACACAAATAAACAATCCTTCCACAAAGTTCATTGTGCAATATATTGGTTACCTGAAAGCAGCCAGATTTAGACTCTCTTCTCTCAGCTATGAACTCTTTTCTCAGATAGAGGTCATCCCCGGCTTCACAGTTTTGAATGCTGATGTGGATTGAGTGTTGCCAATTTTCATGAAAGCTTAGAACAAATTACTCTCTGTGCTGCCTGTCTCTTTCAACATTTTCCTCCAAGGAATAGTGGAGGCTGATAATAGGAATGTCTGCATGGAAACAAGTAGAGAGTATAGCAAATCTCCACTCTTCTCCCCAGAGGTAGTCCCATTACTTACATTGCTTATTTCTGTTCACACTAAAAGAAAGTGGACCACTAAGTAACCCAGGTTTTCTGAGCCAGACACCCCTGCCAAGCAAACTCACGGCTATCTAATTCAAATCGCGTATTTTCTGAGATCCTGCCTGCAATCTTTTACTGAAGTTACAGAATATATTGGTTTATCTTTGTCTCAAACTGACATGTATAACTCAAGCTGAGTACACTGTCATCATTCCTGGTCAGATGGTTTCCTATGAAATTCTTTCAGCCCACATATCTAAGCCATTTCTTGTTCTTTCATTCAGAATACTTGATTTCTCTCTTTCTGAACATTAGGGCACTTACGTCCTTAATGTCCCTGGTATCTTCTGGAATGAGATAAGAGATACTCTAGGTTTTGCTCCTGTAGTGTAGCTAACTAGCTACCAGACAAACAAATCAACCAACCTCCCCCCCAAAAAAATGACCCTACTTCTACAATAGTTTGGATCTTTCCTACGTAATTTATCTCTGTTTTATACACATTCACAATTCACTCCATTTAGTGTGAATGATTTAAATAATTAATCCAGTGCTTAAGCTGAGGGTATGAGAAGAAGACCTGGGTCATCTGTAAAGATCACCAGGAGCCTAGCTGCAAGCCTACATTTTGACAACACGCATGTTCCTGACAGCTTAGATAATTGAACACTCTGCATACAGGCATCTTCCCTAGGGGGTATGCTGCAGAAAGGAAAAATACAACTCCAGACTGTAAAGCCTGCCAAGTACAAAGTACTCTGCTCATCTATTACTCCAACTTGTTCAATTCCCTACCTCCTCCTCACAGGCGGAGGAGAGAGAAAAATCCTAGGAGGAATATTAAAATCCACAGCTTAGTCATTATGCAAGGGTTTCTTTGCCTAAATAGGTAGCTATAGAACATTTTTGCAAATTATGTTGTTCCTGGCTAACAAACATGTGACACATTCCCTGTGTCCACAAGACACTCCATCACATAGCAGTTCCATGAAACCAATCAGAAAATTGTTCTGTCATGTAGCAAAGTCTCCAAACAATCACAGTCTACCAATATCAGAATACAGCTTAAAGGATTACACTTACACAAGAAAAATTCAGTTAGTTTCTCCAAGTAGCCAACTTTCCTTTAAGTAGTATGTCACATTTTTGTAAAATTGTCTGCAAGTCATTCTCAGACCCCAACTCAGTAAGGTTTATAAAACAGATGTTAAGTCACATTTATTTTACTGAAAGGAATGCCATGCTTTCAGTTAGCAATATTGCCAAACACAGGTATTCAAACATCTTGACAAAGTAATAGGGCATTACTTTCTTAAAGATATTATTTCTCTTTGGGCTCGCTTTCAAACTGTAATCTAGAACCACAAGGACTACAAAACTACATTTTAATTTAAGGCTGAACATTTGAATCTGAGTTCCCCCAGCTGAAGCTTTAAAATCAACACAGAACATATGAGAGATAGCAACACTGAGTTAGGCACATGCTTAAGTGATTCATTTTGTTCCCTTCTTGAAGGGAAGGGGTTTGGAGGACAGAAGGTTGAGAACTTCAACCTCCAACCTTTTCACCTGTGAATACTTACTCAAAAACCTCCAGGAAGGAAAAATAACTTTGCAGCATGTCTGGGAGTTTAACAAATCCAGGCTTTGGTTAATCAAATAGAGAAGCCCTAGGGCTGTACTAATTCCTAGATCAAATGAGGCCCCTCAGAATAGAGGGAAACTGTAAGCATAACAGGTAGTAGAGCTGCTCAAATTCATGTACATGACATATCCCTGGCTCCTAAGCTATTCTAATGCTTGTGACTGAATATGGAAAAGGAGGTTTCCCCACCCAAAACACTGATCTGGTCCACTCAGGGCACAGCTGACTACTGTGACCCTGGGTTTCATGCACTACAAAGCACAGTATATATTATGGGGTGAGTGAAGCTCCAGGAAATTCTCTTTTGAGAAAGTGTTGTGGTTTAACCTCAGCTGGCAACTAAACACTACACAGCTGCTGCCCACTGCTACCTCCCCTCCCCTCCATGCGTCAGGAGAATCAGGAGGAAAAGAAAACAAAAACCCCATGTGTTGAGATCAGGACAGTTTAATAGAACAACACAAAGAGAGGAGAAACAACAGCAATAACACCAGTGAAATAAGATATAAAGCAAGTGACAATAAAACATTTACCCAAGATGCAGCTTCCCCTGCTCCAGCCACACACTGAAAACAAATGCCACCTCCACCCACCAGCCCCTCCCCTTCTAGAGAGGACATGGCATCAGTATGGTATGGAATACCCAACTGGCTGGTTCTGTTGTTTATATCCAGCTGCAGCCTCTCCCAGCTGCTTGAAAACATTAACCCTATCCTGGCCAAACCCAAGACAGGAAGCTAGGATTATATTTATGAAGTGTGGTGGTAGATAGATGTGTGTATCAGACCTGACACTGCCTCTACCAAACCAGTGATTCAGCAAAGCAGCATACAAAGGAGGAGAAGCTTAACTACTGATTACAGAAGGACAGATACTTCACAAACATTTTCTTGCAGTCAGGTTTTTTTTCTTGCTCTCTCAATGGCTAACTTTTCTATTATTTCATGCCGAACTCAGTTTCAAGTAGCTAGCTATCATGCTTTATATCACAGTCTTTTAGTTGCTGGGAGTTAGAATTTGATGCAAGGCATCTCAAATTAGAAAGCAATTTAAGGATCAAATGATTCAGTGTAATGTTTCTGTAACTTGTAATTTAAAGGTCTAAAAGTCTTTCTGCAGCCACCAATGCTTTCAGGGTCACGAGTTTTTCAGGGTCTGCTGTTTCACTTGGTAAATAGACTGTAGGTATTTAAGAGGATGGCCAATCCTAAAACAGGAGCTCAGCCTTTATAAACTGCTCATTGGGCAGGTACTTTGGTTTGAGGAATAAAAAAGAAGGTGGGAAGCCTCACTCAGTTTTTGACTGTTGCCAGTATCACATATGTAAAAAAGAAATTTCTCTAATTAATAACAGGCAATCTGCACAAGACAGTGTAGCAATATTTTTTTTTTAATTACATGATTAAGGTTCACAGACTTTGCAACAGAGATGGTTTGAAGTCTGTAATATTCTGTAATTTCATTTATTTAAACCAGATCCTTTCTTACCTCATAACAAAGAAGAAAAAATACTAACTTGTTTACTTCTCTTCAGAAATCCAAGTACTCAAAGGCAAAAACTGAACTGATTAAAATGAGGAGCTGATTGGACTTGTTATTGTAGGATGGTTCAGTTATATATTACACTATGTACACATATTATTTTCCTGTCTTTTACTAAATACCTCACTAGTCAATCTTTACTCTCATTAATGCCTCTCAATTGCAGATTTACTATATATTTCAAGTTAATAATTTTCAGCCCATCATTTATTGCAAGTATCTAGGATTGGATAACCATTTCATATAAATATCTGGAAAAAGAACTGTAACACTACAATAATATAAAGTACCTTGCAATTAATTTTTAGGCAATATTTTTGCCACACTTGTTGAAGTATTTTCGTAGTCTGGAATATAATGAACCCCTGAACAAAAGCAAACTAGATCCATGCTTTAGTTTGCTTAGAAGAAGAAAATTAGACTTGGAGAGGAAAAAGCCTACTATGAAAAAAAAAAAAATATCCACATCCTAATACAGGCATTCAGTAATTTTGCCAAAGGAAGGGTTGAGTAGCTTAGAGTTCGGTAATAAGCATCTGTAAGTGATGACATCATTAAGTCATTAGTTCAACTTTGACCCACATTACAGCTATTGAAATTTGTTACAGGCTGTGGCTGCTTTATCAACTCAAGTAGCCAAAGCAACCTTTTGATTTTAAATCTGTTCCCAGGTGTTCAACACTTGCATGTAAAGCAATATGATAGCTATGATAAATTGCTTTATTGCAACTCAAGCAAAGGAAACCACACTGTTTGTGAGGTGTCCCTTCTAAATGAAGAGACCCTAATAGCACATTATTTCCCCAAAGCTATGTCCTTGCTTACATTAAAAAACAAAACAAAACAAAACAAAAAAAAAACCCCACACCACTATGAAACAACAATTAGAAAACATGAAGGAAGGAGGCAAGAGCTTACAAAATCAAGTTTCATCTCAATCTCATTTCTGTCAGATTTCTCACATTTCAAAGCCTTTGTGACTTTTTATTTACTTCTATGCTGAAATAGAGGACGTGCGAGTGCTAGAACATTCAAGTCATTAATTTCTCTCTCATGCTCTGATTAATTCTAATTCCCCATCTCTAACATAAAGCTTTCTGGATTTTAGATCTGCTTTTTGGAACAGAAGTTGCTTAGACAAATTTCTTGCAATACACATAGATATGTAATCATTTGGATGACACATTTATTCACCCAACAGACAAGGAAGCAGAGCACTGTGGGGCACAAAACCACATGGGGAACTGTCAGATTTATCACTTTACCTAGACCACTGTGTGTGCATGAAGTCCTAAAAATACACAAAGAGAAACAAAATTCTGGAAAGTGATCAAGATGCCTTGAGAATATTCTGTTCGTACTCATTAATTGGAATATCTTCTTAGTACTTTAAAAGCCTTTTTTAATCCTTTATATTTCGTGAACATATCTTTACTCTGCACAATGTGACAAGTGTTTGGGAACTCACAGAAAGGATAAAGCACAGACTCTGTGTAAAAAGGGGAAATTAATGAAGGCTCATTATAGACCTTAGCTCCACGCAGCAAATCTAGTATGAAGTATCAGAAATAAGGCTTAAACTTCTTGAACAAGTACCTGTTTTCCTTCTTTTCAGATAAGGGAGAGAATGAACCAGTTTACAGAGATTTTTCTCTCCCTTTCCCTTTGGAAATAGCAACAGGAATTTTTCTTATTCAAACAGTAACAGAGTATCTACCGCTACCAGGGCCAGGATTTCACTTCAGCCAGTAGCTGAACTGGTTCTGAGCCTTTTCCCACCCGTGGAGCGTAGTATGTCACACCTGTCAATTATCACATTCCCTGGAGTGGGCTGCTTAAATAATAATGTGATAGTGCATGCACATGCTCCTGTATGCAAACAGCAAGCTCACACTTGCATCCTGAACAATTTCTTTTGGATGAAGGTGAAAAAGATTAGAGTGGGGGAAAAGTGCCTCATTCTGCATTGCCTTTGTAACACACAGCATCAAACCCTCATTCACAAAATGGCACCCATCCCTACAGGCTGTAAGCACCCTGAAATTTAAAGGTCTGATATGCAGAACACAAAGTCTTTTATACTCTATTCACACCTTTATTCTGTGATACCAAACAATATTTGAGAGTGTTGTTATTTCTTTTAAATATGTCAAGACCAATGTATCTGCACTTGGTGCTGTGCCAGGAGATAAGGGGCTCCTGTGCCACCATGGCACACAGAGCTCCAACTGCAGTGTCCATGGGTGGCTACGGGCCCTCACTATTTCATGCAAAAGAGCTAAAAATACTTCCTTAGTTGCTGGCAACATACAGCTGGAGCAGGGAATGGAGTGAGGCCGTATGTGAGTAACTAAAACTCACTGGTAGCTTGAGGATTTCTCTTGGCTTAAAACACACGTACATATACACACACATATGGACTCATACAAATAAAGCCAGGAAAGACCAATATGATCATTGATTCTGACCTTCAATGAACTTCAGTGAAAAAATATTAAAATCATTTCAGTTTACACAGAAGGCCAGGTCCTCAAAAAAGCACAGCACCCATAAGGGACAGTACTCCTTCAATACACCTGCAAAAAGCACTGGCTCACCTACAAAGTAATGATCATTTTTCTACCTTGTCTTACTGTTCTCAGACACTAAGAGAAGCAAGAAAAACTCGAGCTGTGGAAGCCGGAGCAATAATGCTTTGGTAAAATCACTTCTCTTTTGGACAGGGTAATGGCTCCTAAATATACTGCTGTTAGCTTTTCCCATAGCTTTGCTGGGCTGGGAACCGTCAGCAGCTTGTTCCACCCTCTCCACCAACTCCAGCTGGAACCTTCAACCAGCTATCTTGACTAATAAAACTTAAAATAGAAAACTTCTATTCTCATAAAATTTTACTAGAATAAAATTACACATTATTGAGCTCCTGTGCCAAAAAAAAATATATTTTAAAAAAAAGAACTCTCTTATATTAAAATAGAAGTGTATTAAATGAGTTATTTTTAATATGCCAGCCAATTTGTATGGAGACTATGAGTGTATTCTCATGCTTCTGAGGCCTACACTGGATCCAGGAATATGTTGTAAAACTGGGTGAATACATTATCTTTCAAATGCTATACAGAATAATAATCTGGAGAAACACTTACATGTTATAATTATGTGCTATTTAGAGTCCTTAGCTAGGTAGACACTCACAGTGAGGAGCTATAGATAGTACTGTTATTTTCAGTGTGAGATCTTCATTTCATTCAGCTTCTCCCTGATGTGATTTTGATTATCTCTCAGAAACCTGATTTGTTGAGGGTTTTTATATCACATTTCCTTATCAAAGTTATATTTTTTGTAGTTAAGGTGATATTTACTATTCAAGAGATCTGTAAAGTTCTCAGATCAAATTAATCAACTGAGCAGCTTCCAGAATTTTAAATATGGTCCCTATGGCAATAAATAGGCTTCACTGTTGATTTTGATTTGCAAGAAGAAAAGCAGACACTTATTTCATTCTACAAACCGATCATGACAGCCAAACTCTATAATATGGCATTTTGGCTCTGGCCTGTGCCTTTCATGAATGAAAAACATATCACATATGATGTACCTTCTAAGAAGTTAATGTCTTTGCTATAGAATGTTGCATTGAAATATAATGGTGTGCAGACCAGGGCACAAAACGGCTTGGATTAAATATTTGAGAAATTAAATCCCTTTGGATGACTGTGACCACTAGTCTGCCTCTATTATATCAAGACACAAGCTGGCACATTATCATTTTTATACATAGTTAACTAACCAGACTCTGATTTCATGAATCATTCAGCCAGGGCTGCAAACCTATCAGGCAGAGGGCATTCCCTGTCTTCATGTGAAATGCTATTTACTAAAACACTATAGATGTATTGCATAATATAAATGTCTGACCTTTTAGCAATAATAATTGCACTTGAACCAAATGTAGGTTTTCCCTTCAGTTCCCCTCTAGCCTGCATACATTTTCATTTCAGTAACTCTTGAGACTCCTGTAACAGAATCACAGAGGCTTTCTTAGACCAAATTAGAACCAAAAAGAGTACCTCATCCCACATTAATCAAAGGGATCTCCAGAAGTGCAGACTTTTGTACCACTTACATGCCAAAGAACCAGTCCTATTTCCTTAAAAGCCAAGGAGGAAATAACTATCGAGTATCTGCAGAATAAGCTGGATCAGCCTCCAAAAGATGATGCCAGAGGATTAGAAACCATCTGTCTTGCAAAATGGATCCACTTTCACAATACTGGAAGTCTCACCTGTCTCGAGCTAAGACTATAGTCACACCACAACTCTTCTGTGAACTGACTAAGCAGATGCACAGCATCTGCCCAGCAATATTCATTCTTCATTCAGCATAAAACTGAGCTCTGAAATTTGCCGGCTGAGTCATTATTAGTCTCGTATTTATAACATAAACTGTGATTCATTCCTAATTTCTATTTTATTCTAGGTTTTCATCCTGGGATTAACTGGAAGAGATATGCCCTTCCACTCTTCCAAGATGTATTGCAAGGTCTAGAAAGAAATTTAGAGTCCTGTGTAAGCACCATACCAATATTCAGGTTTGATACTTAGTAGGTGATTATTGTGGCATTGTAATATTTTCCATTACTAGCAGATTAAATAACTCATACACTATTTCAGGCAAAAATTTAAAACAAGCCCATTTTCATTTGCTTTCTATATGAAAAAAAAAAAAGGTAGAACCAAGTCTGTTCTACAACATTAAGACATTGTCAGTATAAGTCCTTTATGGGTACAATCAGGTACATTAACGTTTAAATTAAAAGGGAAAAATAATTAAAGATAATTGGTAACATCCATAGACGTATTTAGTAAGATCCATTTCTTAATAGCTGAACTAACATCCAGACTTGGGGAGAAATATTGAACTGTTACTAGATACAAGTTCTGGTGTAAGTTAGTTCATTATAAAATTGTTTCTTGAAAGGAAATAATCATTGTACCCAACTCTATACTCTGACTTAGGCCAATCATAACAATTTTTTTTTTTTAAAGTTAGAACTAGACTATACACATTGTTATCCCAGTCTGCATCTACCATTGTTAAGCAGACACATGATGTTTTCCTCCAAACTGGATGAAGAAACAGGTATCACTGTTGATAGGGATTTGGCCCTAGCTGGGAGTGCAGTATGGATCCTGGATTGTGCATATCTTAACAGGCTAGGACTTTTCTATGCAGGAACTACAAAGAGCTCAGACAGAGCAGTGAGGTATGAAAACATATCATTTTGCTATCACTGGATACACACAGTAACAGCATTCTCCCTTGGCCTTCTCTCTTTCTTTCTTTCCGGTTTACTGGATGTTCTCTCCCACTAGTATCATTTTTTTCAAGACATCTCCACCTCCTTTTGAACATTTCCTTCTGTGATCACTTAGCTCAGCTAATTGTTTCCTGATTTTTTTTTCCAATCCTTCCTCATCTGCTCTTCATTTCTAAATCTTGGCATAAGACAATCTTTTTTGGAATAATTTCCATGCTGTTTCCAGATAAGTTACTCGAGACCATCCCCTCCTTACAGCATCAGAGAACAGGCCCTGTTCACCAGGGAATGCAGCTTGAAGGTAGGACAGTAGGACCTCCAGGAATTCATAGAATCATAGAATTGTTTTGGTTGGAAGAGGCCTTTAAGATTATTAAGTCAAATCATTAACTCAGCACTGCCAGGTCACCACTAAACCATGTCCATAAGTATCACATCTACACATATTTTAGATACCTCCAGGGATTCATTCATGCTAACAGGGAAATTAAATAAGGGTATTAAAAAAAAAAAAAAAAAGAAAAGAAACAAACCAACAGTTTGCAGACAAAACTTTCCTCAGCAAGTGCCATTGCCATGTTGTGTTCTAGCCCAGGTATATTTCTTACATACACCTGACTGTAAGTCACTGGGTTGATTTGTAATCACACTAAACCTGCCAGGGGTAAATAATTTTTATTCATAGGGAGTAACACTCAAGCATGTTTCCTGATTAATGATGATCCAGAAACATTTTGTGAAGTATCTTGCAGCAGCCTACATTGAACACATCAGTACTGGATCTCTGATTTTCAGAAAAGAATCCTGTTCATCCTTCCTGCAGTCTCACTGAAATCCTTCATGGCCTGGACTGTGAGGTACCAGCTGTGCTACAGATAAAGGCATACTTTAAAAAAAAAAAAAAAAAACACACCAAAAAAACCCACATTTGAAGTAGTTGAATCTTACTGGTTTTAAAATGTCTGAGCTTTGTATATCCCCAGGGTCTCTCTGCTTGCATCTTCTTAAACAATACAAGCCATTATTAAGAACATGAATAATGTGGTGTGCTATCATATTAGGATATAATTAAAAACAAGACAGCTAAGCCTCAAAGATGTACAGAACATACCACACATATTGTGGTCTTCTGCATTTGTTCTGAATTAAAATCCCACTCCTTACTTGAAACCTCACCTCTTTTCCCCACGCAGCAGCCAGCGTGTATTCGGACAACACTCTCTTTTGGTAAAAAAGCTGTCCCTGCAGTGTGGGGCTTTGGGGCACACCCACCCGCCTCCTCAAGTACCTTCCCTCTCTGGCTGTTGGGCAGGGCTCAGGGAGCCACGGGAGCAGAAAAACCTCACTCCTCGCAGAGCACCCTGTGGTGTGGTCAGACCGAACCACACCGGAAAACCCAGCCCTGCCCGCCTGCCCCGTGGAGGCAGCACATCTGCCCCCTCACTGCCTGAGCCAGCAGCTTCCAGCCTGCACCCATTTCTTGGGGGCCTCTCCCACAGCAAAAAGACTAAATGTGCGACTGTGATCATAGCCAGTACTTCCTCAGGAGCATTAGTACTGGTATAAAACTAAATTAAGACACCCACGCTTTCTTCCATCAAGCACTCAGTTCTCAGAGACAGTTTTCTCTCACTAATCTATTTACCTAACCTCAAATTTTACATTAAAAGCCAAAAGCATGTTGACTCAAGAACATGTTGGCAGATGACCTAATTTTACCCAGCTATCAGCTGACATGGAGCCAGGAGTGATGCCAGGCAAGCATAGCCTGCTCTCAGAGCCAGTGCTTCATGATAACTGCTCTCAGCCACCTCTCCTGTTGCAGTTGGTTGGTACTACAAAGAAAAGTGAGTAGAGAGCCCTCTACCTGACTACAGGCTTTGTGAGTGACCAGTATGCTCTGCCTGCTAATTTTAACTCACAATTCCTCCCTGTCCCTGATCTTGAAGATTAACCAGACTGTCTGCCTTAACCAGTGTCCATAATGCCAACCTAAAACTCCATGATCTCTTCAGACTTGTCAGACTGTGAAGAAAAGAGCAGGGCTTTGTCAGCTTGGAAGAACGGAGGCCCTCAAGCATAAGCAGGAGTTCTAGGAAGCATTTGCAGAAGAACCTGGTGGCTGCAGTTTTTCAGCCAAGAATCATGAGAGTTCAGAGGCTTTGGGGATGACTGATACAACTATTGGTTGTATTCATTCCAGAAATATGTCTGGAAAAGGTCTTCCCAGATCTGCTTGGGTTCATTTCCAGAGACACCTATAGACGCATACCAGACCTGAAACACTGGAAAACTGCTGAGCAAGGATGGAAACTATAAACAACTTAGATGCTTTGATGGGTGCCTAGCTTTTCTTTTCCAGTCTCATCTGAAGAAGTGAGTGAGCTGCTGCAGTTCTTTCCAGGCAAAGTGTCTCAGCATACAACCCTTCAGTCTGAAGGCTAGCCTAGGAAGTCAAAATGACCTATTGCCCCATTTGACAGCTATTTAAAGTGAAATGCCACAGTAGATGGTAGATGTAGTAGAAATCAAGCAGAGGTACAAGTAATATTGAGGACACTCAACAGAGGGGTTTCTAATGCCTTTGCTTGTGTTCATAGACTCATCTGTTTCAAGGACAAGTGAAGGTCTTGCTCTTCTTTAAGTGCTAGGTTATGCCAAATATAGCCAGAACAACAGACCAGTCAGAAGCTTTGAGCAGCTTCTGGAGGAGTATCAGACTACCAGAAAGCATTCCCATGCAGACAGTGACCTAAATCAGTGAGATAGGTTTTGGCAGGGGGGAGTAGTTGGTTTGGTTTTGGGGGTATTTTTTCTTCTTTATTAGTCATCAAAGCATTAGTCTTCTCAGAAATAAAACTGATGAATTTGTTTTGTCTCATTTCATGCTGTTCTTGGCATGACCTGCAGCTCAGAAGGTTTCAAATCTGTCAGCTTCTGCCATGGCCTTTTGGATTCTTGCCAACTCTGATAAAGCTCTAGCTAAGGAATATTGAGTCCTTACCTTATGAAGTAGCGAGACCATGGACACAGTGATATATTCTCACCCAAGGATCCAAGGGAAAAGACATGCTGAGCTGCCCATTCAAGCAGAGAGAAAGGCATGTTTTCAGATAGGATTTTTCAGCTGTCAGTAAAGAGCCTGTGATGGAACAGTAAAAACTGTCAAGATCAGCTCTTGACAAAGCTTTCCTCCAAGTCTGGCCATCTTTGGAAGCAGGCTCTTTGTCTCTTTCTCAGAGCTTTCAAGGTCTACCATTGGAAAGCAAGATGATCTTTAAATTCTTCCCTGTTGCCTGACCTATTGCTCTATACAATGTTCCTGCCTCACTAGAGTAACAGATTATTACTATCTCTATTAGTTCAGCTAATTATTCTATTAATGATTCAGCTAATATAGTTTAATAAAGGAAACATAGATGTCATATCATTAAACAATTATTTATGTATTCTAGACCTTTATCATAATCTATCTTGAGATGTGTTAATTTATTTTTCCCCTGGTGTTTATAAGGTATGACATCCTAATTCTGGATCTCCATTCTTTTTAAGGTTTAATCAGCATTTGAGACTTGTGTCTGATATTATACAAGGATAACTAGAAAGCAGTAATGAACAAGCTTTCAAGTATCTGGCAGTTCATTTAAAACAAGCAGAATTTTAGAAGCTGATGTGAAACACATTAAAAGCTTTAAGAAACTCACAGTTCTTTCTCACTTTAAAAAAATAAACCAAACTAAAATAAGTAAACCCCTTGCTTATACAAGCCTCACTGAAATAGCACTTAAATGTTCATGAACAAAACACAGAGTTATATTCTAGTTTCTCTCAAATAAAAGGAAAGCTAAGTGAAACTAATTGCTCTCAGTAGCAAAGTGCAACTGTGGATAAGTGAATCCTAGACAGCTTAAAATACAGATCCAGGGAAAACACAGTCAGAGATTCCATTGAGAAAAAGGGCTTGCTATTTTACATCTCCAGGTAACCAAGGCCATAAAAGTGTCACGGATGATGTGGTAGAGACACTGACTTCATTATTCATATTTTTTAATTTATTAGTCATATTAATTAACATCGAGTTGAATAGCACCTTAGACTTTGAAATTTATGTATGACTCAGTTCAATTATTTACAGAATAATTGCTAATTAAATAATGTAATTCATTTAGAAAGACACATCTGTAAGGGCAGGTAGCTAACACTTTACAATTAAGTGTTCTTTTAAATTTGAGGGAGAAAAAAAAAGGAAAGTGATAAAAAAGAAGAAACATCAAGGAGGACACATAGCTTAGAGGGACACAAACATTCCAGCTGAAGCAAAGCAACACTGAGCACAGGTTTCATAAGATTCTCTGGTTGAGCTTCTGCTAATAGGATTTGCCTTCACACTCCAACCTTAAATCATTAGATTCTTCGCCTGGCAGTAGAGAAGAATTCATTTGGATATAACAGCTTACAAAGCCATTCTGGTCTTTTGAACCTCCATACAAAAAAGTGTTAATTCAAAGGCCTCTCACACAGAGCCTCCCATATTTGGGGCTCCAGCTCCAGGCTTGATTTAGGTATATGACCTACCCCATTATGTGTCTTGGTTCATTTTATTCCCCTTGGGAAGTAAGCCAAATAGGCCACAGGTAGCACAGGACCCCTCAAGGTACCAACCACCATGTTGAAACCATTTATACAAACATAAATATATATATATATATATATATACATACACACATCATATAAAAAGGCACCAGAGATCCAGAGTGTGGGAGATGTGAGGACAGAGTGGAAGGCTGCAAGCCTATCCTAGTGGAGATAGAAGAGCCTGGGAAGTGAAGGAAAAAGGAGGGTACTGAACCACAAAACAGGATGCAAAACAGATCTGGAAATAGGCACAGGAGCAGAGACAAGGCAGTTTAAAGTTGTGATTGAGACAGGGGCTGTGGTAAGAGTGAGTGGTTGGTGGCTGGTAACCATAACAACAACAAAATTATTTGAAGAATAGTGTAAAGGTACAGCCCCAGGAGGGCCCTGTGCAGCTGGGAGACCATCACCCCACCTGCAAGGGAGCAGAGACAGTAACTCAAAGCTTCTCAGTGAGCTCTTCAGTGCTTTAGTGTAAGCTTTTCTATGAAATATAAGGCATTTGATCTTCACATAAAAGCTTCACCTAAGTCTGATAGTTACAATTCTGGATAATTACATTTCAGTCAGCTGGCCAAGAAAAAAAAGAGGTGGATTTAGCTTAAGTAGGAAAACAAAAGAGAGTCTGCAAGTGTGCTCTACTTGCTTATCCGTTCCAGGTAATTTACTAAGGAACAGGGCTTCAGTGGATCTTTTCAAGACCCACTTAAGAGAGTAAGCATTAAAATATCAGAGATACAATCAGAGTATTATACAACTTCAACATAAAAATTGTAGACACAGATAAAAAGTCACACAAACTGCTGTTTTACTGTGCAATTCTAACTGGTCAGATGCAGTAGGGCATGACAGTAATCAAGGCTCACTGAAAGCAATTACAGTTACAGGGTAAGGAAATATGCAAAGGACATTTAAACTTGAGCCAAATTCAGGATGAAACAGAAAGCCTTCAGCAGTTATCCTATGCAAAGGACAGAAAAAAGAAGTCAGCACTCAGGAGCACAGAAACTTTGCATTTTGTTTCCAAAAAAACTCAGCAGAATCCAACCATTCTCCAAAACAGAAATTTTATGCTAATTATCAGTGTGAAAATGAGAGTACAAAGCAGGTACTTTATTCCTACAAGCAATCTACTATGACACCAGATTTTTTTTTTTCTGACCGGATTTACTTGGCTCAGTGTGAAACAACACACAGTTTCATTACTACCTGTGCTTTACTTGCATAACAATGCAGACATGAACCAGAAAACATTGTTGGCCCACTTTTTTCTACCACCTATGCAGCCATCCCTTCTGCATTGTATCACTTGCTAAAACTCCACATGTGCAAGCAAACCAGTCAGAGGGAAGGAGAAACAGAGGTATGAAAGCTTTGGTTTCTTTGTTATTTAGCACAATGAAAACACTCAACAGGTGTGACTCAGCTGTGTTTGCAAGTCCTCTCCTCCCACCCACTTTTAAGTCAGATGTGCCTGTCACAAACAGCTATCTCCAGATAAAATGTCAAACATAACCATTTTTTTTCTTAAGGGGCACAAAATTCACTACTTTTTTGACTTCAAGGCATTTCTTTGAAATAGGAACTGGAGCAGATCTGTTCCTTCACAGTTAGAAAAGTTTTTACCTGACCTCTAAAATTTGCCAAGGATTTATTTGGATGGGATTTTAAGGCATAATACTAGGTCATACTAGCTGTCTTGACTTAACAAACACTTTCTAAAAGCTTGGACAAAAGTAAAAGCAAAAGTAACTGGTCAACAATTTACCAGTTGTTGAAACAGCTCATGTGAAGCATTGATTCCACCCTATGGCTTCAGAAGATTATTATCCCCACTTGGTTTTAATTGCGCCTTCAAACCAACACTATTTAGGCTGAGCAAGCTGATTCTAGTCTTGCTGGGGCCCATCTAGAGCAGGGGTTGTCCCCAGTGGATGGCTGGGACAGGGTGTATTGCCCTTTCTGCTTGCTGGGCTGGCAGCAGAGATGACACTGCTGCCTGAGAAACAGCAGGCAGCAGCAGCAGCTGCTTTTTTGGTCTCGAGTCCTACTGTGTTCCTTAGATGATTGTTGCTGCAGCAGTAAAAGACAGAGGTGCCAAGCAGGGAGAGTTAGCAGCAGTGAAAATAGCAACCCCAGAGCAGATCAAATAGTAGTAGGCCTGAGTACTCTTCTGCCAAGGATAAGACAAAAATCAAATTCCTCCAAGGAAGGGTTTGCAAATCCCCCTGAAGGCCTGCAACATTTCTCCTTCCTTCCCTGTCTTGCAAACTCAGAGGGACTGGAGCACTTCATGCCCCTTCACATCCTGTACTCCTGCATCAATCCACAAGCATTCCCTGAAACCACAATCCTGCCTCCAGCAATAAGATGCTGAGACCACCTGGGACTGGTTAGCACCCTCTGGTACTCTAACCTTTAGGCTAAACACATTTTAAAACTGTTACTCTGTCCTCCAAAAATACTGAGTACACCAAACAGCTCCAGAACGTGTCCCTAGAAGTAGCGGCCTGACTGCTCTCCAACTGTCTTCTTCACCTTAATGAAGTCTTCTTCATCTTAATCCTGCCCTACAAGATGTTCACACCTATGGAAATTGCGCGTTGTGTAGATTACACAAACCTGTCTGAGGGGTGACCTGTCTTAAGTACAGCAAGAGTGTCTAAGTGTAGTTGTAAGTCTTCTGTAGCACAATTTGTTCCACCCATTTTTTTTTTAAGTGACTGACATCCTTTGACAATTTATAAGGAACAGAGAAAACATACATAGCCTTACGAACACCATCTCTCAGACTGCAGCAATTAAATAATGTATAAAATAATAATACTAATATAGAAAAACAGTCTCAGTTTTTTTCTAGGCTCCTTTTTACCATAGTCTGCAGTCTTCCCATTGCAGCTTGTGAACTTGGATCTCACAGGGTAATCATGAGCAAGTCGAATTAGCATTGGATAGGAAATCCACAGGGAAGCCACAGCAGTCATTTAGACTATTCCGTTATGAAAAGAACACTTTTCTGTTTGTATTTTTCCTATGGAGGTGTACAGCTCTGTGTAATGAATGGAAGTCTACAGGCACAAAGCTTGCTAAGTCAGCTTTTATAGATCTCTTAGTATTCCATAAAGACAAAGATGTTTATGGACTGAAAGTTACCCCCAAAAGTCACTATTTCAAGCCACTTCTGGTTGTTGTTTTTCTCAATCTTGGCATCTGAATCAAATCAAGCTGCTGAAAGCTACATTTCGAAAACATAAACTTCAAAACCTGTCAATAAACTGTTGTGCCCTTTGCCTTCTTCATGTGTGTCATGGGATAGGATAACATGGTTAAGTCTGACTAAACCACTGCCATTTATTTCCCAATGTAGATTCCCAGCATGGGCTGTGTTTCAATCATCAGGGCTGTCTACCTTTTTAAAGAGTTCAGAATCAAAAGCACTAGAGAGAGGAAAAATGCAGATCTCAAACGGCTACCTTATCCAAGGTTTACTTTCACCTGACGGAAATCTGGAGACATGGCAAGTAGGTAAAAAGCATTGGCCTGTTTCTACTGTCTATACTCGGGGTTACCTGGCTAGCAGGCTGAGCCTCTGAACAAGTCACAACTTTGCCAGTTGGCCTCTTCATTGCTTGAGAATGCTGTTATAATTTATCCCAGCTGCCAATAGCAGGCCAGCAGGTAGAAACAAACCCTAATGCAAATGTGTTTTGGTCATACCCTTTTTTCTGAAGCCAAAACTCCCACACTGGTAACCAGAATAAAGGAGCAAAGTAGCTGCCACCATGTAACTCAAGAATCTATGAGGTGCCAATGGCTGCATCTGCCTGTTTTAGGGCTGCTTTCTTCTAAAGGAGCAGAGCAAAATCAGAACCAGCAGAACAGAGAATAAAAACCTGTTAATTTCAAATATCATTAATATGAAATAATCAGGAAAGTAAATGATGCAAAATTCAAAGGAGTTATTTGCCTGGGTTTGGTATAGTGCTGCATAACAATAAAATTCTTAAACTCGCTCATCACTGAAATGAACAATCACTGTCAATTACTACTTGCATCTAATACTTCAAGAAATTATTTTACAGTACTGTATCTTCAACATCACTACTAGTCTTGTTTTGTTTAATGTATACTCCATTTCATTCAAATTCTGCCACTTCTGTTAAGTGCTTTTTGTGAGTTATTGATGCTACATTGTTTTGCATGTACTTCATTCTTTACCATCTGTGACAAGATTTTTAATCTTACACACAAGAAACTAGGCTCAAGCAAGAATGACCTGTCAAGAATACTTACGGCTTCGTGGTTGACTCTCTTGAGTGTGATTTAATCGACATGGTTCTGCCTGACAACATACAAGATTCAGCAACATAGTAAAATCTAGATATTAACCATTTGAGACCATCAAAGATGGAGGTATATAGGTTTGGGGATTTGGAATAGCACAAAAACCACGGCATCTGGTATGTCCAAGTTTCTTCTTTAACAACAGTTAAACAAGTGGGTTTGAACTGTGTTTTAGATGGGGCAGCTGCAACTTTGCATTTTAGTGCTGCTTGATTTTTCACATTAGTATCATTACAGACTGTGGACAGCAACGGCAAAGATTTCCAAGTATAGTCCTGTCACCAGGACTCATCTTTATGTGAAACAGTCACTCCAGAATTCAGATCATTTTAAACCATCTTCTCAGGCAGTCTTTGACATCACTGTTGAGCAAAAGTGGCATTTGCTGCAATACTCATTTACCTGGTATGAACTGAACTAGTGCCACTAAACCATATATAACCTAGAAGACAGCACTTGGACACTGCTCTGATAGATATTTGAGGATAGACACTGTAGGAAGGAAACTCAGGGAAGCTATTAATGTGGAGCCATGATAGGAAGAGAGGTAGGCCGGTGTATAGATGAGAGATAGGTAACTTGGAACTAGGTAAGAAACCTTCTGCAGTGCTTTTGGAGTAATTTTCTGCCAGCCTTTTATTCTGCTCCAGTGGTTAAACATTCATCTTAGGCTTTATCACTGAAAGCTACGTGCCTTCTGTCAGTAGGGTCCACCTGGCAATGGGACCACACTCTCCCTAACACAGTAGTGCCAGCCTTGCTAGGTCGGCTGAAACACTTCAGGCATTGAAGTCCATTTTTAGTCAGTTCACTAGCTCTCCTTTATCCACCACATTAGATTTAGACCTGCTCTCACCTTCAGTGTTTCCCATAACTGCACACTTTCTGCGTATACAGGTTAGCCCTCTCCACTTACCATTGACATCAGTCTTGATGTCCCACTTATCTACCCCTCCTGCAAGCTTTTCTGTGTCATTCTGCCCGGTTTGTCAGATGCAATGCTGATTCTGGTTCACTGAATTTGAACTTTCCATTCAAATCCATCCTTTTAAGTTCATTTTGGTGGTGCCTACAATTAGTGGCTCACTGATCATAATTATTTTAAATAAACCATTTAGTTAAGCAATTGAGGTGTTTATAAGCCCCAACAGCTTAACAGCTTGATCTTACTGCTGTAATGTGTGAGGTAGTTCCCCACTTCATCTCCTCCTGCTGTTTATTACTCTCTTTCTAATCTAAGTTAGATGGTAAATTCTTCAGGGAAGTGATTACATCTTTCCTTTTGTTCAGTGTAGAGCCTGTCATGTTTTAGGGCACAATAAAATGTAATACAGAATGCGCCCAAACTGATACCTGTAATCCATCACAGACTCAAACTCGTTAATATAATTAGGAAAAAGTAAGTCTTAAAATTCAAATGTCACAGTATATGTTCAGTGACCAATAAGAATATCAGAAATACATAAAAGTGTAACAATTTTAACTGAAAGGTTTAATTTACAAGTCTCTCTAAAGAAGCAATACCACACTTCATGAAAATAGGAAAAATACTCAGCTGAATAGTTCTACAGAGGTGCTCAAAACTCAGTAGATTGGATGAATATGAACTGCCTATTTCAGCCAAGAATGTCTGCCTAGAAACAGTTTTCCAGGACATAGCTGTCACATGCTTTCAGATGAATGTTGTGCTTGCTTCTAGTAGAGCTGAAGTCTATGACTTAATCTTATCTGTTTAACATCCAAGAATCCAGTTTTAGATTTTTGGCAGCAAGCATATGCTCCCCCTGTGGCAACAGCATAATAACATAATATAGTTTAAAAAATCCAGATCCTTTAAGGCTCAGTTACCTCATGAAACTATTTTCAAATTCAGGGTGAACAAAACTGCAGTATTTCAGTTTACAAGCATCATTTTAGTTTACAGCTGTTTTAAAGGACTCATTCTAATGTTTTATGTCTTTCACCACCTGCAGAACTGAATGAAAATATTTATTCTATTTTGCAGAGGGCTACCAGAACCAAGAAAGCAGAACTGAGTCAGAAAGAATAAAGTATTTTAAAATAAAGGTAAGATCCAGGATAACTGACTTCATTACCACTCTGCAACACTGAAGATAGGTTAAAAAATCTTGCAATGCGAAAATAAAAGTAACCCATAAACAAGTAAGAATGTTTAAAATGGCCCATTGCCTAAATAAGTATTTATATTAGTACTTATAATCCTGATACAACCAAGTTAGATTTTTAATATCTGTTTTTAAACAATATATGCAGATAAAAGTATTGGTCTGTTTAACCTGTGGAATTAATTCACCTACATTCTAAATTCTTTGGGTAGGAACTCTCTTTTCAGTGAGTAACAATACCAGCTGGAGTTTTCATTGTAATATAAAATAAAGAATAAGAATGGGAGGGTGGAATAAGCCAGACCTTGAAAAAGCACTGGCTGGGGCCAGGAGAGGCAACCTCCTCCACAAAATAGGACAGGCTAAAAGGAAGGATATCAATCACGAAAAGCAAAAAAGACGAAAGTGAAGCAGGTAAAAGAACAAGATGAAGGCTGCAGCAGCAGAATAGTGGAGAGGGAAGGTAGGATAGACTATGGAGTTGAAAGGAATTGGTTTCTTTGGTTTGGGATTAATTTAAGGCTTAACTCAAGGGATTATGTTAGCACCAGAGGAAAGGGAGTGGAAGGCTTAAGTAAATGTCCTGGACTGGAATGCCAGGCAGAAAGCTCAGGCAGTGCCAGTTTCTCTGCAGAAGAGTTGAGGGATTCAGCAAACAATGCCCAAAGGAACTCTGCTCAGATTCAGGAGAGAATTAGGGATGGAAACAGCAGATCTCCCTCCCCACCCTTCTCTTTGTAAGCATTTAAGGGGTGCTAAAAGTTACTTTGTTCTAGCTTTCTTCTCACAGCACAACAGGTACAAGTCTTGCCCTTCATGCCAGAAAGTTTGTGCTGCTCTACTGACATCTATCAAGTGCAGCTCATACCAGAGGGGCAAATTTTAGTACAAAGTGAGCAGGCTAGTGTCCATATCCTATTCTTTCGTCTTTGCAAAGATGGCCCTGAGGTACTACTTGTGGTCTCATCACCGGTGTACCTATTTACTAGGAACTAATACCAGCCCATAAATACCTCTCCTTCAGGACATCTGTCTGGCTGCAAGACTTCCAGCAGAGCTGGGAAAATGATGGGCAGGGGGGAGGGAAATTCTCCATGAATTATGGAGCTGTTTAAACACCAAAAAAACTGGTGTGTCAAAAAATGATTTGAGGAAAACCAGCCACATTCACTGAACACTGAAGAGTTTCTTCACATTAGAGCATATCCATCTAAATTTCCAAGCTGATTCTGAACCAGACATAATTTCCATTCCTTCATGCCTCTTCATGGCAGGCACTGATAATCTTTTAATAGTTTTAGGCCAAGAATTATTATGTGAGGAAATGTACGAATAACTTTGAATTACAAGTAAGTTAAAGAGCTTCACAGTCTGTCCATGAACTACATACTGGTGAGGAAAAGCAGCTATCTTCGCTGAATAAATTATTTGTTCAAAATTATTTGCTCAGCCCAGACTTACAGACTTACCAGTCTGGCCTGGATTCAAACAGTTACTAAGTGAAAAACTGTTTCCTCAAAATTATCTAACAAAAAAGGTCAATTTTCATAAAACTTACATGTATTTTGTTGCTTTGCTAAAACATCATTTTTTGTAAATAGCTTATCAGTACCACAGGTCTGAGCAGTGATGTCTGCCTGCATCTGCAGACAGTCTGGATCATTAACTTTGGGAAATGTGAAGTGCACCATGAATCTCAATAGTGTGTGAACAAAGTGCTCTCAGGATCCTGTCAACAGCCCCTCGGGAGGAGTATATATGTGACCAGCACTCCAGCAGGTTTGAGCCAGCCACCCTAGAGAAGATAAAGACAGGGAGGCATATCTACAACCTCCCCTCCTTTCAGGTGATTTTCTCCAGGGAAAAGGCTGCTGCTTTAACAAAGAAGCCTCCTATTAACGTTGCAGGAACTGTGAAAGGAGCCTCGTGGTACTGCCGCCCCACCGAAGTGAAGAGAAAACCCCTTGCTGCTGGCACTCCAGTCCAACTTCTGATTTTGTAAGTGAAGCCCATTTCTTTTGGCAACTATGGCAACTTAGGGAATTCCTGCATCTTGTTCCCATAGCAATGTCTCTGCTGGGGCAATCCAAAGACATGTCTAGGTGTATGACAAATCAGATCAGGGAGCTAATGTAACCTTGACCAGGAGCTAATATAACCTTGCAAATAAATTATTTTTGCCCAAGATGAGAGGGAATGGGGCAAAAGATCTTTCAGATATAAATAGCTCACTGCCTGGTTTCTTGAGTTAGTGAGAAACCAGTGTGCACACTCTTCCTCAGTGCCCACTGAGACACATTCAGGGGTGCATTATGGTGCAGCCATCCTCAGAAAGACAAAAACAGAGACAGAGAGCATTCAGTCCTTCTCTATCCACCTCCACAACTTCCTCCTGCACCTTTCATCCATGCTGGAGATCCAGTTCACTGACTGAGTTTCATGCAAGTATGTTTGACTGGTTTTCTTCTTTTTGTTTGGTTTGGTTTATGGGCCTTTTTTTTTGTTGTTGTTGATGGTTGGGGGGGGAGGGTGGTTTGCTTTTGTTTTTTTTGTTACGGTTTGGTTTTATTATTTTCCATTTAGTTATGTATTTGCTCAATGTTTTAAGAAGGTTTTTTAAGGCATATTTTATTTACATATGGAGTGTAAAATATTCAGTACAGCTATGCTTAAATAACGAGAAGCAAAGTGATAAGAAAATCAAGTACGTTGTTGACAGCTGTGGAAAAGGACAATATTAGAGGTACATTTTACAAACCCAGTATTAATGTTTTATACCTTCATTGTACGCTGTAAACACTCTTGATTAATCTTCTGGTATTTAAACCAAGGAGGCTATGCACATGCAGAAAGTAAAACGATACAGAAGAACAACATGGATTTGGCCTAAGTTGATACAGAATGTAATAACACATCACACTTTAATAGATTTACCTGACCAAGGGCTCTGAGTGGGAAAATGTTATCATCAGACTGATAAACATTCAACAAATTAACTCCAGCTTTAGATTATCCCTAGATATAACTCATAAAAAGACAGTGAGATTTCCCAAGTCTCTCAGAAATACAAAACTACCTCTGCAGCATATAAAAAAAAGATATTATACTCTTCCAGTTTTTTTTTTTTTTTAAAAAAAAAAGGCTGCACAACGAGCAAAGAGACCTGCTAATAATTATGTAAATTATTTCACTCAGTATGAACTTATTTGTTTAATATGTACCATGCTGTTATGCATATAACAAGGTTTAACATTAAAGTGTTGAAGCAGTAGGAGAAAATCTGATTTCTTAATGAATCTGAACACTGCCATTCAGTGACCTTGTCCCTTAATGAATCTGGACAGTACCACACTGACCAAACATAACTAAGTTCCAGCAGAAAGCTGAACAGACACAGGAGTTTAAAATATGATTCACTGACTGTAGCTCTTTCTGAAGCTGACTTTAAATGACTGTGTCAAAACAAACACTGAAGGGCTAGCATGAATGAAGCTTTTATAAGAAAAATACTTTTATATGAAAAAATATAAAGGATTAAGCCTCAGATATATGCATTTTTCCTGAATGAGCTACCATCCATCTGTCATCAGCAGAGCTTTGTGTGAGGTGCTTGTAGCTCTTATCACGAGCAGGAAGACTAGAACAGATACAGTGCAATTCCTCATCCTCTGCTCCTCATACACAGATGACAAATGTGGCCCTGGAGACTGAAGGATGGGTCAGTAGATGACGGTGATAGTGTGTAAACCAGTTACAGGATGAACAAAAGACACAGCAGAGAGTAGGAAGATTTGCCAGTCTTAATTCCAGTTTAACTTCAGCATACAGCAAGTGTTCAGCTAATGCCAGAGTGCATGACAAATTAACAGGATGTTTTAAAGACCACTATGCTGTCTCCACAAACCATCACTGTAGGATGCAGAAGTACAGACAGCTTTCCTCCAAGACTCATCTCCCTCACATGTGGTAGTCTTTTCTGCACAACATAGTTTTGTTCCAGCAGTAATAGCAGTACAGGTCTATTCCCTGCCTGGTACCTTTCCATAGTCTATAACTATGTTACCAGCTATTGACTTATGTCAGCTCTGAGTTATGTCATAAATTTATAGGCAGGAAATAAAAGCCAGTCAATCGAAAGCAATCCTTTGCATAACCTTTTTCATGTAGGAAATATGTATATTTTTAAAATAATTGTAACGAAGCATATTGCAATCCCTCAGCTTGACATGTACTTTTCCAAAGCATGGGAGAAGTGTTATTACAAAATTTCTAGGTCTTCCTGGAAGAAACAGTACATGCCTGAAGGTAGTGAAGGCGGAAACCTCTGAACTAGCCAGTTGAAAATCTACAGCGAACCCTGGGAACTCAAAAGATACTCTGAACACTTGGCAAATTCACATTCACATGTTTTTTCTAATGAATCACTGCGTTGGAATAACAGCTTCCTCAAATCAAAGTCGTGGATACTGACTCAGCTCCAGCAAAGGTAAATTTTTGCAAACCACGAGATAGGATTATGTCAATGAAATCCTGGCCTCTTTCCAGCACTTCTCTGTGTCATGTAAAAGAGCCGCTAGTGAGGATTCACCCTCAATCACCTCTGTGACTAGGGGTTAACTGAACAGATGCAAACAAGAACTAAATAAAAGACACTGCAAAGGAAGAAACAGGTTTTTGCCAACCAACTTTGATTTAACCTTAGACTCAAATCTAAACAGGCCTAAGGCAGCAGCTGTAATGAGACAACTTGCTACCCCTGAACATTAAAAAACAGCAAGGCAAAATTCACTACTTTGGCTTGAAAAGCCTGACACTGGGGCACTGGGGAGGTGTTTTGCCAATGACCAGGCCCAACAAAAATGATAGCACCAGCAGGAAGATGAACCAATACGCAGACTGTATTCTATACAAGAAGGACATTGCATGAATAATTGCTGGGGGTACAAATGAGTCAATCAGCTGGTACATAAACAACACCACCCCCAACAATCCCACAAAAGATGTGACTCGGCCCACAACAGGCGGTATAAGCAGTGAGCTGAGGTTGCCCATAGTTGGCATGGGAAACAGCCAGACCAGCCAGTTA
>NW_008595528.1:159720-163800 GCF_000691845.1 Merops nubicus
TGCCCCCCCCTGGAGCGCCGGCCGCACCCTGGGGGGAAGCTATAAGGCAAACTCACCTCCTCTGTATGAAGGGCTGTGGGAATCACCCATATGTCAACCTTAATTCAGGGCTCAGGTTTCAAACCCCAGCATTTCAGGAAGGGACAGTGGTGTGCTTTTACTAAGGATTTTGGAACTATAGGATTCACTTTTTCAAACTTTTCTTCACAGTTTATATAAATGTGAGCTTCTCCCCACGGTCTCAGAACATCTGGAGCTGATGAATACAAGAGAGCACTAAACATCCCTAAAAACATTAACACTCAGACTGCCAGCTTGGCTCTGCAGTGCTACTGGCAGAAATCTTCTTTTGGGGCTGCAGGGAAGTTGGTTCAGCTATAGGATTCACTTTTTCAAACTTTTCTTCACAGTTTATATAAATGTGAGCTTCTCCCCACGGTCTCAGAACATCTGGAGCTGATGAATACAAGAGAGCACTAAACATCCCTAAAAACATTAACACTCAGACTGCCAGCTTGGCTCTGCAGTGCTACTGGCAGAAATCTTCTTTTGGGGCTGCAGGGAAGTTGGTTCAGCAAAAAAGGAGCAGTGAAGGGAGATGGAGCTCCTCTTAGCACCTCCTGGAAAAGTGCACACATCATTGCCCGCCTGACAAAGGATGGTTGCATGACTCCATGGCCTGCCCTCATGCATTTTGCTTCAATATTTGGTGCTGGCTTGAAAAACTTCCATGTTTCAAATCTGGCTAAATTGAATGCCCTGTAAAATTTAGGTGGCAACTGTTTCCTTTCTCATTTACAACTCACAAGGATATCTTTGGACAAAGGTGACAAGAAGGCTGAGGCAGGTGAGATAAAGATGGGCTGGGTGCAGTTCCACAGTGGTAACTGAAGCAGATTTTAAGAGGATTACATGTGCAACCACAGTACTGATGTGCTCTACCACATTTGACCATACTCTCTGTTCCAGTCCTCATGGCCAATTCCTGCTGGGGTCCAGCCACTGTGGTGTCTCCCGAAAATTCTTGGCAACCCTCAACTGTCTGGTTTATTCTGATTTTAAAATAAACCTTTCTGATAAACTCATTGCCCATTCTTGAATTTCTATTCGTACTTTATAATGCACTTCCTCAATAAAGATTTCTTGGGCACTGCAGGTTAAAATGATATGGCATTTGATGAGTGCAAAAAGCTGTTTTAAATCTACATATTTTGGTCCATATGTTGGCTCAGTCACGCTGATTCCTGTAGGAAATGCCACATGCCTGAAGAGCAGTTCTCTCTGACACTAAAGAGAGACAGGAGAGAACAAAAACAGCAAGTGGGTGCACATCAGTCTCCTGCTTACTTCCTACAATATATTTCAATTTTTCTTCTTATTTCCATATCTTTCTCCTTTCCTCCATATCCCTATTTCTGCAGTTGGGTACCAAATTAGCAAGGGTCCATTAGCTAACTTTCAGGCAAAAGCAGTTCTAGAGAGTAGTGACAAAGACCCCATACACAACTTTTGGGGAGGGGTCTTCTGGTGTGGACTGAGACCCAGATGAACTGCTGAGCACCATGCCTTCCACAGTGCAGGTGAGTCTCCTTACCACCTAAGAACAATAAGGGAGCATTCAGAACAAATCTTTGTGTTATGCCCTAAAATAACCCAGAGTGACACTTTCTAGTGGGTTTTAGGACAAGGCAATCAGTCCCATTATTATTTTACTGCCATAAGGGAGCTCTCTTCAAATGTAAGGTGACAGAGCAATAATCTACAATGTACATCCTTGTCATCACTCGTAAGTGAATCATATAAAACTCCCCCATTATCACACACCATAAAAAACATTAAGGCACATGCACATTTTAAAAGGTAATAATTACATTTAAAGAAAGAAAATGGCATTCTGAGTGATCTCAGTACCTTATTTAGCACAAGAGACTGCACCAATTTTTTTTTTTCCACTAAAGCCGTTTTTCACAATTCCTTTTTGTTAGAAAACAAAAGCTTAAAGTCAAGCACAGCTGCTGAAAAGCATTAATGAAACCTGTGTCTGCATAGCAGAATCAAAGCAGTAGTAGAGGCAGCAGCTAGCCACAGTAAAGGGCAGATGAGATAGGGAAATCAGTAACAAGGGAGGCATGAGATAGTAGGAGATAGCAAAGATTTACAAATGAGTTGGTTGTTGATGTCTGTTACCATCTATATCTGCATCAGGGAAAAATACAGCTTAGAAGATGTGCTGCTTTGAAAATGTCAGTGTGTTATGATAATATCAAAATTGAACACCAAAATCTTCGGCATGACTTACAAGTGCATTACACACAGCAGCGTATATGGGATCTGGTTAGATCTAAATAAATGTACATTTGCAAATCGTCATTTCTGTGGCTGGGGGCTTTCTCAAAGGCGATGTATAGTCTGTTATTAATCTTTGGAAATGAACCGTTTCTTACAAACACAAATTAATATACTACTTTTTACATTTCCAAATTAAGTTATGTAATAAAGTTCATGCTTTCAATCAAAGTAATGCAAGCTGACATGTGCTTTCCTTTGTGAAGCAGATGTTTTAATTGTTAGATAAGCTTCTAATAGTTTGCTTTTTTTGAAGGGAAAACAATAGTATATGAAAGACCGCTCCCTCCCCACGGCTTTCAGAGCAGCTACTTTTCTTGAAGATTAGGATTCTCTTGGACTCAAGCCCTAAACTCCTCTTGTAGCTGCAAACTACAGTCTGAATTAGTTTTCTCCTTTAACAAAAACTCCTGCTGTGTTGGAGAGTCTCTTAATTACTTTTCAAGCTTCTCCTGTTATTGTGGAACTCTATGAAAATCTGATTACAGCGCTAATAAAATGAGTGAATAACATTTCTTCCCATTTCATCTGAAGACTCCAAAATACAAAGATACACAAAGTCACATAGCAAGATTGCATTAATAGAAACATATGAATGGTGCCAAATGAGAACCTTATGTCATGAAAATGTAACTGTGGGAATTATTCAATCCACATCCGATAATGTGAAGTATAAAGGAACAAAATTTGACAATTTAGGTGTTCAGAATTCTTTATCAAGGTAGTTTGTAAGACTGAAGATCTGTTCCCTCTGAGAGCTAACAAAAACTAGGGCTTTTCCCACAACCTTAAGCAAAAAAAAGTGGAGGGAATTCTTAGGTCCAAGAACCCTCAACCAGTTTGAACCTTTACAGCTGATAGCAGTGCTTCAAAGGCCACCAGCAACTTCCAGTCTGGCACCAGACATAAAGATTCTGAAGACACAGTCAGAGTTGCTTCAGTGGGAGCTACTGTCTTTTTGATAGCAAATACAGGTTTGAAAATCTGCACAGCCAAAATTACACAGTACAAGGCCGAAAAGGAAAACAGAGCTCTACAGCAGGGAGTTGCAAGTCTGTTATGATTTAGTGGGTGCTCAAATAAATCTTCATCTCTTCTATATTAGATGCCTTTAATCTGGGCTAAAAATATCTTTATCCTATATCGACGGCAAAGAAATTCACAAGCCTCCAAACCACAAATGAGGTAACCTGACTTGAACACCCTAAGCCAGAAAATGCCTGATGTGTCTATGGAGGAGTTGAAGAAAGCTCCTGTAGGGACAGCCCCAGATGATGAGACCTTTCATCACCTCACTGGTTTTGTCTCTGAGGGAGCTCCTTCTCTATTACTTTCTTTTTAAATGCTGTCTACTCAAGTAAATTTGGGAAATGCATTCCTCCAACATTTCTTGCTCCTGTGGTAATTATCCTTTGAAGTGAGTAGCTGGATGTACAGAGAAACTTAGGCTAGCCAACACTGGAAATCAGTGGGAAGACGACAGAAGGCTTCACCTTAAAAATACATGTGCCTAATCATCATAGAAAGCATAAGAGCAAAAGCATGGTGTGCCAGATTTTGTTATCAGTGATGCTAACACAAAACTAGACAAAAATGGCTGAATTCTATAGGGGTTTTACTTTACTTTTAGAGAAAGTATAATGAAGGGATGGTACCTCAATAGGAATAAGGTTCTGGACCTACATGGTGACTGTCAAACCAGGGTGCTCTGTGCTGCCTGCAAGAATTCAGCAG
>NW_008595528.1:163831-176148 GCF_000691845.1 Merops nubicus
TGCCTTGTTGGGAACCACTGATCAAGTGCAACCTGCCTCCAGGCTGCACTCCTGCAGGCACCCTTCCAGAAGCCAGGCATCTGCCTTCAAAAATGGCACTTCAGTGTTATTCAGAATAAAGGCATGAAGGTGAGGCACATCACTCTCTTCCAGCATCGGGCATCTGCATATATATGGTGCCTGCACTCTTGCACTAGTCCCAGGAGTTTTGTGCCAGCATTCAGCCACTGCTTCCCTAGGTATCTCTGGTCCTCAGAGATACCTAGATGCATAGGCTGCTACATGCAAAATATCACCGCTTGGAAGAGCAGTAGTTTCCTGTGCCTCCCCATGGAGAGCTGGGCAGAGTTTCAGGGACATTATTCTGACTTTGGCTTCTTGCATTTCTATACTGACCATGGAGCCCTTCTTCCCTGCCTGTGAGCCCCAGGTACAAGGAAGGAACCGTTGTTGTCACACAGTATCACATCATAGCTGCACAGCTTCTGCAGGCACTCTTCAAATGAAGTCACTTGTGTTACAGCTCTACAGTCCTCAGCACACAAGCCAAGGCAGCAAGGGGCTCCCAGTTATTGTTGTTTAGTTCTGAGGATGAAGTGCAAAGCATGTGTAAACACTAGTGTTTTGTTGACATTTAAATCTGTTTGCTAAAGCTAATGTGCCAGGAGTGTGTGGGGGGAAATGTAGAACAAAGGCTGGTTGCTGTGCTAGCCGTTTGTCCTCAGGAGACTGATTTCCTGACGTCATTCACACTGACATGGGCAGAGCAGAGCATTCCTCTTTTGGTTCTTTTCCTGCCGTTCAGATCGGCAGTTTACTGCTCCAGACGCTGCTGTAACAAATGGGAGGCAGAGTACTTTTTTATTTTTTTTTTCTCCTGGAAATTCAGAGTAAATTAGATTTGGTGCTCTGCCAAGAACAAAATACTGTCTACTACTGTAAGGATTGTTATGGGCCAGATCTTTAAATCTTTACTACTGGCAAAGTGTGTTTGTCCAACTATTAAGTTAGCAAAGATATCTGATTTGGCCCAGTATCTTTTACATCTATACCTTTAACTCTCTTTTCCTCCAGAACACACAAGTGAATACAGTCTTTATAATAGAAGTATAATTGGATTTGCTTAAATAAGCAGCTCAGGATTCCCTGCTATAACTATACCTGGCCTGGCTGATTAGAGATCTTTGTTTTAAACAGTGCAATCAATTTCTGTAGTGTACAAATATGAGTTCTGATGATCCCAAAGTTATTTGCATGGATGGAATAAAATTAATCCTATGGAAGCACCCAAGAGGAGAGTGGAGGTCTAAATAATGTAATATCTACCAGTCACAATAATAACTGCCTTGTGGAAAGTTGGAAATGATTTCTGGTTTCCTTGCTGCTTTTCTAATGCTTGTAATTGTTCGTCTCCAAAGCATCTTGGAGTCTGAATAAAAGAATCTGTTAAAATTTCAAAGTGGATCTGTGCACAACTCTTTCATGTTGGCCTTCTGTAAACACTATGCATTTTTAGCCAAAATCTCCCCTTTTGCAATTCATAAAGGGGACAGAGCAGACATCTTAATCTAATTCTAAAAGTGCAACTTTCAGATTATTTTTTTATGAGTCTCACAAATAATTTTAAATAATTCCAAAATATCTTATACATATGTGCTATATGTCCAGACATTAAAATCCCACAAGAAGAATTCAGTAAAGAAAAGTTTTGTTATAATTGATTTGCCTATCTCTGTCTCATAAAATTTCCCCAGCATTGTCTGGATGTAATGATGGCTTTTGTCATGAACACAAATTACATGGTTTAATATCTTCTCTTTGCTGTGAAAAAGTGATTAAAACAGAGTTTTAAATGAAATGTTTATAAAAGGTTACAAGTTATTAAAGGAAATGTATTTTTACTGTAGGATTATTTGTAAATGACAGGATAGGGGATGGAGAGGCATTCTAGAAGGACCAGAGATAGGTGGAGGAATTCTATTGTTTTCATGTGAAAAATCTGGTGTTTTAGTAATAGTCTTCTTTGATAATGAGATTTGGTTTAATTAACGGTCTGTTTAACATTATCGTGAATTATTGTTCTTCAGAGACTCCTCCATGAGAGTAAAGACACGGTGCAGGGTGAAGGTAGAGGAAATCACACTGGTTCCACAGCTGTGAGGAAAAAATTCATATTATCATGGTGCTGTGAATGACAACTCAGGCCAAGAGGTAGTTTAGCTTGGAGCTACAGTCTTTACATCAATGGGATCACCCATGCCAGGAGAACATTACTTACTCTAAGATATTCTACCAGACCAGAAAATAATTTGGAATCATGTTGCCCTGTAATATAGATGACTAAATCCCCAATGGCTAAGTTGACATGGGTAGCAGCTAAGAGCAAAAAGACTTTCTTGACTTTCTTGTTTGTATAAAAGGGATAGAAAAGGAGAAATATTGCTGCCTTCTTTTTCATACCCTTTCTACTCTAATTGCTTCCATAACTGACATCACAAAATAATCAGACTAGACACTAGTTTGCATCTATTTCTCTTGTCTTAATGTGCTCCCAAGAGACTTGAGATAAGGAAGGGGCAAAAAAGCTAAGGCTTAACCTACATGAAGGAATAAATATTGGTGGCCAATGCCCACTAGAAGTGAAGCTGAGTCCTCCACTCTGATGGAGGAGACGCCAAAATCACTCTGCTATTTTCTTTACTGAGAGTATCACCCTGGTGTTAAGTATGATGGTGTGTATCTCATGGAGACAGCTAAATTAATCTGGATTTATACTGGTGTAATTGATGGCTATATTCTGCTTAGCCTTACTGATGCAGAGACGTGTATTAATTTCCTAGGTCCGCGTCCCTTCAGCAACAGCATTTAAGAATGTGTTCTTGTACCCACTTTGTACTACTGTTAATTACAGAGGTATGGACTGTCCCTGGGTGATCACACTAATTTCCTTCAGTAAGTGGATGTAGAAGAATGCTTAGCCTACTGCAGGTAATGTCGATCCCATCTGAATTTACTGAGTTTATGTGTTAAATCACTTTATAACTGCAGAGTATTGACTATAAAAAGATTGAGACTCTTCTGGGTGATCACCATCTGGGATTGCTGATTTGAGACAAGGGTGTGAAAGCATGCAGTCTGTGTGAGCTGTCTGTATCCTCCCAGTTGCTGCTGCTCTGCGTCATTCTTTCAAGTATTCCCTGAGGAATGGTGTACTACCCAGATGAATTAAGCATGGTAAAGGCTTGCCATAATTCACATTTCCAAAACTGGTCTGTTTCAGCTTGAAATGAGTTATGTGCCCTTTGTTTGTATATCTCATTTCTAAACATAAAAATATTTCTTTTACAAAACAGAAAGAATCTCTTTCCAAAGTGTGTTAAAGGACATGTAATAAATCAATTAGCAATAAGATACTTAGGACTAGCTTGTTCAAACAGTCTTCCTCTTGACCTAAGCTTACTCTGTGAGTCTCACTGAAATGTAACTAAAGAATATTCCAAAACACTGATTCTGGAAATATAGTTGGTGTTTTGTGTTTAACCAAACAGATTTGTTTTGTTCTGCATGTAAACTGACTTTAAGACATCACTTAATATACCTCAAACTTAAAGGAAACTCTTTCTCAGTATTTCACAATGTCTCCCTAATCAGTAAGGCTGACTTTTCAAAGCATTCCAGGTCAGCAATGAAATGGTGCCTTGGACCAAAGCATTTGTGCTAAACTGTAAAATTACAGCCTGGGTCATGGCAGAACACACAGGTATTGCTCAGAGAGAAGTAGAGGAAAAGACCCAGAGAGACGCATGTCCTCATTGTTTACATTGCTCTAATACTGCTGACCTGTTCAGTTTGCTGAACATTGAAGGGAGCAGAGTCTCCTAGGAGTTAAGGCTCTTCTTGTCTTGGGCAGTGCCCAAGTAAGTAATGAAAAGGTAAAGCTGTTACCTTTGTTTTGGCCCTTCGGATCCACACATCTCAGATCTAATGTATAGTTTATGTCAGGATCATTACCCATATAACCTCACAATATTATAATTAGTTACAAATGATCCTCTTTTGGCAGTACTATTCCTATTTTATTCACTGTCCCCCTCAAAGTATTTCTAATGTCTCTGGGAGTTGCTGTTAATCCAGAAAATTTTTCTACTTCTGAAATCAGTCACTAATGAGACTGCTATTACTGTACATTAGAATCCCATTTATAAGTTTCCAGGTATGTCAAACGTGTGAACCAGGGCCACCATGAGGTCTTCAGAATAAAAATGAAGTCCACCTAGCCATAAATACCATATTCTGAGAGGTTAGGGGGTACTATATCATTACATCATAATACGCCTAAATAAATAGAGGGCTGCAATTTCAGCTAATACCTTAGATTTTTAGCAACTCTTTTAGAGTGGATGGCATCTGAGCAGAGTTCAGGCACGGAGCACAAAGATCTGCTTTTACTTACAACTGCATAGTCCTGTACCTTCATGCTGTTGTAACAACATCTATGGTTATGCAGGAAATAAACCTAGATAGGTATCTGACATGCTTTGTCTTTGAACGTAGTTTATATACTCAATATCTGGAAGAGAACAGTTCTCTCTGATTAACAGCCTCCCAGTTTGTCATCAACCAACAGTCTGAGTTACAGTTTGTGAAGGGAGGGACTAAGGCATGCACTTACACATCTGGAAGGAAAAAATGCACAACAGGTTGAATGGGGGGAGGGAAGATCATCCAGGAACAAAGTCAAGAAAACGATGGTGTGCAAAGAGACAACATGGAAAAACAGAGTGACTGGAAAAGGAAAAGGAAGAAGGGAGTGAGAAAAATAACAAGCAGTTCAGATACAAAAGCCCTATTAACAAAAACAAACAAACAAACAACAAAAAACAACCAACCAAACAATCAAACAAACAAAATAGTGAAAAAGTAGAGTGTATAAGTAAGTGACAAAAAAGATTAAATGCAGCCAAAGACAAAGGTACAGAAATGTGTGAAAAGAAAATGGGAGGCTTACTCAAGCAGAACTGGACTATGAGATGCTCTTATTACTCACCATAGCTTTTTTCTCCCTAGTACAACTCTTCTCCACTTGCTGTAAGGGCTTTTTATTTATTTATTTATTTGTGTGGGTTTTTAAAGCTTAAAATACTCATCTCCATCAGTTTTCTCAAGGTAGCTAATGAAAAAGAACTTCATTCCAGATGCCAAAATCTGTTTGCTGCTAAATAAATAAGTGAGTAAGGCCATAAGCTGTCAGACAAGTCAAATTTATAATACATTATCATCTGTTGACTGAAGGGATAGAAGGGATAAAATAGTCTATTTGTGCAAAGACACATTTTGCTTTGGCTCACAACCTTTTAAAGTGACATCATGTGGAAAGCAGACATTGTACAGACTTGCTGTAACAGCCACATTGGCCGCAGAAGGCCAGCTCGAAAATGATCCCTGTCTTCTAACAGTGAAGTGTGAAGCATCACAAGAAAGCACAGGGGACTGGGATGGGGCTGTGGCTTTGCTACGTGTCTGTAACCATGTGAAGAGTCCTCTAAAGCAGACAGGAGGGTGCCTGGTGCTTTGTGTACCTGGAAAATCTGAAAGAGTCTATGAGCAAAAGAAGAGGAAAGTTTTGCTGAGGCATGTGCCCTCCCAGGGTGCTCATGGTACCACGAGGCTCTACAATAGTACGTGGCTTCAGAACACAAACTGTGGCAGAAGTTAGGTTTGGACACAGAGAGGTTTCAAAAACTATTGGATTGATATGAAAGACTGGCAATAAAAAAAAAATTAAAAAAAATAATAAAATAAATAGTCTTCATCTGAAACACGGAGGTGTTCACAGTGGACAAAGGTGACAGACCTGTGCATGGGACCTGCCAGGCACTCGCACAGAAGGACAATACCTGGCAAGCAAAACGTGGTTTTTGACTGAATATTGTTTTGAAGTATATCTTTTCCATAATAACTTTTTCCATCAGTAAATAGTAAAGTTGGTTGGTTGTTAATTCTATCATTGTCCTTGAGATCCAAGGCTAGATGCTGATCTAAACTGAGACCTCTTGGAATAACACATTGGGGCATAAGCCATAAATCTTTGCTGTGGGCAGCTGGGTTCAGGTCCTAATCTTGATCCCACCTAAAAGAACATGATAGCTAAAGATCTACAGCTTGTGATAAAAGGTGGCAAACTAAACTGAAGGGGTTGAAGTGTTGGCTGCTCTTCTAGGAAATCTTACAGAGGTCACAAGACTTCTCCCAGAGGTTGCCACCTCTGAACAGGGCGGGGACTGAACAACTCATGAATCATCTCTAAACCACTGCAACTTACAGCTTGGCCTATTAAGGTAAACCAACATTGATTTTGGTTTATGCTAAACTGTAAGGTTCAGGAGGTGATTCACGAGCCATTCAGTGACCCCTACCACAGGGCAGCTGCCTCTGGAAGACAGGAGGATTTGGAGCATTAATTGCTTCAATCACAAAATTTTAAACTGCCACTTTTAGCTGAATTTAGCTGATTATCTGTGTGCCAGTATGTTTATGGGGATTTCTCTATAGACAAAACCGTGGAAAACACCCCAACCAAACAAAGTTACAGCTTAGTCTGGAACAGTGATAATAATCATTTGCAGCTTACTTAGGATCCCTGTCTTCCCATATCTTTTTTAAAAGTGTACATTATTATTGCTACCAAGAATACAGCTGTAATCTGAGATCTTGGATGCATGCTGCCTTCTCTTCCTGCAGTGAAAAACGGTATCACGATTCACTTTCACAGCTACGCTGTGGAAAATGAAAGCTCTTGCAGTATTCACTAGTAATATTTTGCATCTTGACCTGCAGGACTTGTAAAGTTATACAAATATCAGAGGGGCTGAGCTTTTTGACACCCACACGACTACTACGTATATTTTGTGACAAGGAAACTGAGGAAAAGTGACGCAGTTTGTGTAGTTACACAAGTCATCTTAGCTCTCCTCACATTATATTCTAAGTTTTACCAGAAAAGACCATTCTTCCTCCAAGATGCTTGTAACAGAATCTGAAATCACATGAAAATAGGCTGTCTTAGAGTTTAAGTTTAAAACTTAGCTCATTTTTAGAAAAAGCCTTACTACAACATTCATGAACTTTTAAATTCACCTAGATACTGTTTGGAGTAAACTCACCAATAGATCTGGTTTGTCGACCAAACTATGTAAAGTACATGAAACCAGATCACCCAAGCTTTGATGCTTCTTAGTTTGGTTTGCATTTTGAGTTTCAGACCAAAGCCATAGTTGAGGGAACTGTTATGAATCACAATAAAGAAAATGCTTATGTGAGATTCTCCCTAAAGAACCCCACAGACTTTTGCACAGTTCCCTACAAAATTAAACAGTACTTTAAGCCTTCCTTTGGAAATAAGGTAAAATTAAATTCTCCTGTCAGAGGGCTTACCCTTGTTAGAGTTTCAAAAAAGATATCAATTTTAAGGAGCACATTCCCTATGGTATATTCAGGACCACTTTATTAAAATACCTACACGGCAAATAATGTATAGCATCAATAAAAAGGCTTTATAGTAGCAATTAGGATTTGATCCAAAGTCCATTAATGTCAATGGGAATGTTCTGATTGATTTCAAAGGAATTTGAAGGAGGTCCACATGAAAAAAAGATGTACACCCATTTCTAGGCCTATCCTAGTCTACACCAGTGAGACAAAACCTGTGCATGTTTCACATCGCTCCCTCACCTTCTGGGCTCTCACCAATGGATTTTTAATTACCAGTAATGGCCAGACCATTATATTTAAATTGCCAGCCAATTTCTAGTCCATTGTTTCAGATCTGTGGGCTCTGTGAGCAGATGCTGAGGCAGCTGTGCAGCTCACAGTTTCTGTGGCATTTCACCTCGTAGGAGATGTAGCATGGCAAACCATTTAGCTGATGTCCCCCTCAACTGGGAACGCGGGTCTGGTAACAGAGTGCAACCCAAGCTGCCAGTGAGCAGCAGTGAAAAGCTACTGTTGAAATTTTTCCAGATCCAAATTATATCTTCCATTGTCTCAAAGGAATAATAAACCCCGGCTGGCTGATTGTGGAATATAATAATCATCTAGCTGAATTAGTGGGCATTCCTAGGAGTGACTGATTTCTGCTTTTCCCAAACAGCATGGTTTTGGTTTTTTTTCTTTCCCCAAACTAATAGTTCTTTCTGAAAAACAGGATTTCTTTATACATAACTACATAAAAACTAAAGTTAAGAAATTTAGAAATGGTGATATGCAGAGTGTGACCCCAGCCATGCCGCAGTGGGGCAAATCTCCAGCTCCCCACAGCCCAGGCTCACCTGGAGGTGCACAGCTTTGGCCTGTTCCCATCCCCAGGGAGGTGCCCAGTGCCCAGGGCAGGGCATTAGACAGCAGTGCAAGAATTTTTGAACAAAACTGTTTCCACTGACCTGTCACGTCAGGTCTGTTAGTCCCACTTGGCCCAAACTGGATGCTTGAAAAATCTCACTATTGAATCAGCACACAGTCGCACAGCATGTCTGAATCACTAACATGCTTTTTGTTACTTTAATGTATTTTTCTGGGTAATGGTAGGTTACGGTGGTTTCTGGTTTAAATAAGTCATGTCTTTGATCTCATGAGTAGAAAACAAAAATCTTAATGTTGCCCAGCAATTTAACACCTATTTGTGATCCTGACAATGATGATTCATTCACAAGCTAAGGATCCTGCTGTCTCACCTGCGGATGCTGGCCTAGCAGAGCAACCAGTCCCACCTTCATCACAAGCACTTCATCAAAATGTGAAGCAGTTAGACCTTTCAATGAAGATGTCAGAGACATGGGCACAAGCCCTCTGGTTTCCTGAAGGGACCTGTTATCTTGGGTTGCTGCCTTGAAAACAGGCAATGGCATGGGAAGGGGAGAGAGGAGACTTCTTAATCTCTCTTGCTAATGCTGTTCCATTTTGAATGGGATCATTAAATATTAAAAGAGTGAAGGATCAAAAGACAGAGAATGACTTTTAGACTGTTTGTTAGGCCTCTCACGTCTGCAGTTCCAAGCCAGTGGGGACATAGGTATTTTTTCAGAGAGAAGAGGTGCAGTGAGAAAGAACCTATAAGCCAAGTACCAAAATGCTGGAGTGATTAGGACACACTTTTGGGAGCTAAAAATTGTGTGGTTTTGTTCTTTCACTTAGAAGACAGAATTAATTTTCCATTTCCTACATTACTGGTGATGCTTCCATCACCAGAATATTGAATGGGCAAGGGTCTTCTGCTAGATCCAGAAGAGGTGGATCTAGGAACCCTGCAGCTAGAAGCCTCTCTCCTTGCCAGTTCCTAATGAACAGGTTAAGTGGACCTCCACTGTCTAAATATTAAGTATTTCACTTGAAACGTATGGCCTTCCCTGAGAACTGTGAACCTCACTAGACAATATAGCATCAATAGTTAGAAATTGCAACAAAGATACCAAATTGCTTTTGTGGGCCTAGTTCTCATCTCTGCCATGGGTTCCAGTTCAAAGAACTCTGCTGGACACAGGAAATTGAGACAAAACATTTCAAAGAGAAACTGCACTGGATTCTCCAACAACTTTCCACTTTTCCAAATTAACTGTAAGCTACAGGAAGCATCCACTTTGCAGAGGTAGAAATGGTTATGTAAGGTGCAAAGCTGGTTGAAAAAAGGGTCTCCTTGGATTAACACACTGTAACAAATAGAGCTAGGTAGGCTCTGAACTTATAAGAAAAATTCCTTAAAACAGTCATTAAGATAAGATTAAGATATCCAAGAGCCTACTTGTGCTGCTCAGGGCTCTGAAGTATGGTAAGGATACTCAGGAAAACAGACTGCTTGCTTAGGAAGTAGACATGTGTTCCTGTGCTGTGCCTTGCAGACTTTTTAAATGAAGTGTGCATCTGTGTCCTCCCCACTGCCTCCCCATGACTTTACAGCCTCAGGGACAGTTCCAGTGTGATTAAGAGAGTGTGTCCCTTCCCTGAAGCTGCTGCTTCCACTGCTTGCCTGCTTCATTTTGGGTCGGTGAGGAAGCACTAGCTCTTCTGTTTCCTGCTCCCTGAGGTTCTGCAGAAAGAGCTTAAAGAGCAGACAGGAGTTTGTCAAGTTCTGCCTAGGCCTATCAGCAAAAGATGTCATTTATTCCTGCAACAGTTACTACCAAGTATGAGGCAAAAAAATGTTTCTTTTTTTTTTTTTTTTTTTTTAATTCCTCTGTTTGTCCTTGGATTTAGCCACTGGCAGCTGCTGTATTAGAATTAGCAAGGCATAAGGTTCCATAAAGCAGAAGGGATAATTTAGGTTTATCAGACTGTAGACATTCCCCTTTATCCCTTCCAAGTACAGCCCAAACCAGGTTCTTTGGCCAGGACCTTCAGAAAGAGCTGCAAAGTCTGACTTACTGCTGCAGGGGACTTCTGTTTCACTGGGGGAAATCCCCTGCAGAGAACACGTGGGTAATTTCCACAGGACAAACAATCTGCTTCAGACTGATGGTAGTCCCTTGGGTTCCTGAAATACATTTGGTCATTCATATTGAAAGGGGTGTGGGGTTTGCTTTGCTGTGGTGAATGCACTAGCCTACTCATAAAGCACTCATTAATCATGTATCAACCACAGCAGACATTAGCCCATATTCACCTGGAACACAAACTTTAAGGGAACCTGAGTGCCCTCAGCTTCTCTTTCTGTGTAAAGATGCAACTTTCCCTGCAGAACCGCAACAGACCCTCAAAAATTTATCCACCTTTAATCAGAAAACCAAGCTCTGATCCTGTGAATTAAGATGTTATGAAACCAACAGAAAACAATACGAATGCAGAGGTGTAGAAGAGTGTGTGGAAATAACACCTAAAACCCCCCAATCTGCTTTTCTAATCCACCTTCACTTTTCAACATTCCCTTCCATCTATGGTGATGAATTAAGACAGGCAATACAGGGAATTCTTCCAGTTACAGGTCACTACATTACAATAGCTTTGGAAATAAAGATTTTTTCCCTTCAGTACATAGAAGATGAGATTTTTAAAGCAGTGGCTTAGTCCAGGATTCAGTTGTCAATGATTTCTGTCTAGAAACTATCAGAGAATTATCCAGTGCAATTATCTTAAACTGGTCTCTAAACCAGCACATAGAAACAAACTTCTATTCTGGACACTAAGCAGTGATTTATTCCCTATCTTAAAGAAAAACCCAGGCTTTCATTTAGAACACGGAAGCAAGTTATCACCTCCCTCTCACCTCTCCCTAATATGTTTTATCTTTATTCTTTACAATCCTGGATAGAGAAGCGGCTGAGAGCCATCAGAACCTCTGATGCCACATGGTTATTGTCCCAGTTCTTTCTTCTGATTGCAGCTGAATGGTAGCGGGAGCTGTTCTGCTTCTGAGCAAAGAAGAGGAGGAGGAGGAGCTGCAAATTCTTAGATTTTAGGTTAGAGTGAAAGAGATCTTAAAAGTTCTTTGCCTCAACTTACAATTATTTTCATATTTAATGGCTTGAAAAGATTAGGGTGAATAAATTCTAATGATCTGGGGGTTTACACTATTGTAGAGCAAATAAAGAAGTCAGGCTAGTAATAACTTGTCTCTGTGCCCACACAATCATTTTACTTCAGAATGCCATGAAAATACTTTAAACAGATTTCTGTCAAGGCACTATTTGAATAATAGGCTTACCTGGTGTTCAGGATTCAATCATGTTTTCCTTGATATAGGATGTCATCTGCTAAAGGATGAGGACATGCACAATTAGCTGAAAACTCTAATGAAATTTCTGGTGCAGATATCTTCCTTGCTACTCCACTCCAATCTACATGCTGATAGTGACAAAACAAAATGAAGAATCCTGATCTCTGAATCACTCAAATGCTGTATTTTCAAACAGAACTGGTGCTTCAGAGATCAGGGTACCTGTGAACTTCAGTTTAGAGTTGCCAACATACAGCATGGGATTTACCCAAGTGGCAATAAAAGGAAAGCGAGATTGGAGGGAAAAAAAAAAAAATAGATGCAGTATGAGAATGAACTATCTACAAATGGGATAAAGGGAATTATCACAGAGGGATAAAGAACAGAGAGCAGGCCACATCCTCTGGACTGTCCTTATGGTTTTCTGCCATCCCAGTAGTATAAGGAAAGCCAGCTACAGAAGAAGAATCCCGTAACACCATAAAGCTACTGCAGAGACTCATGCCATTCTGTGTCCTCACCCCAGCTTATGGTGGAGGACAAATCTGGGAAAGAGAGGGCCTGCTGCTGAGAGCTGCCTGCTCTCTGAACAGCCCCATGGAGCCCAAAACTCAGC
>NW_008595528.1:176179-179114 GCF_000691845.1 Merops nubicus
GGGGAATGACACAGGCTGGGATAGCTCCTGCAGAGCTGAAAAGTGGAAATAGGTAAAGAATGAACAAAGGCACCTTTGTCCCCACTTCTCCAGTCCTCTGCTGGTAACAGTTCTGATGGATTAAATGATCTGGTTTGTTAGGATTTGATTGAAAGAGACTGATAGAATGACAGGGCACACCATGGACAACTTCCACCCCATTTTTTAATATAAAATATTAAAGTTTTGAAAGTGAGATATGCTATCACAAGAAAGATACTCTTAGGTTTTCAAGCTGTACACAGCTTTTCTCCACCTCAGAAAATCAATCTCTTTTGATCAGTTATAACTTGATGACAACATTCATTTAACAACTTAAATAGCAATAATAAAACATGTCCTTTTTAAGTGGGAATGAACAACAACTCATAAACTGAAATGTGGAAGAAACCTCAAAATTGTATTTTCCTATTTCTTATTTTGACATGTAACAATAACTTATAATTTCCCTGGGTTTTGCCTGAACAGAAATGAATAAAATTTGCCATAAATGACATCTTAGTCAAGCCAAATAAGTCTAAAAATCTAAATTCATTTAACATTTCTTCAAATGAAGTACTCTTAAATGGAAACTTGGCTCAGGTTTCTCCAACTTTGTGCATTTTGATTGACATACCTGTCCTTATAACAGACACTCTAAATCAAGAGGCCTTAACAGAAGTGTCCTTAAGAGTCCTAAAGTGGGACTGTTTGTGGCAGGTGAGCTGAGCTCTGGTGTCTCTCTCTGAGGAAGCTGCAAGCTTCTGTGAGACCAGAGAACTCAAGTTGTTTTGGATGCATCCGGTGCTGTAAGTAGCATCAGCTTTTAGAAACTGCATAAAACTAAGCAGGGAAAAAGGAAAAGTGTAACATGTGCCTTAGCACTCCAGCATGGGTGAAATCCAACACTGGAATATAGCCACTTACTACAAAAGGGCCAGGATTTCACCCCATATGATCCAAACTTGGAAAAGTCTTCCAGAGGATTTTGAATAACACACTAGTATGCAGCCTTTAACATCTGAGGGCCAAACTCATTCCGAAAGTTCAAAAGGATAAAAGCTGGGAGCAGCTGACTACCCTGCCCTACTCTCTCCACACTGCCTAAGTAGGGCTCATTCAAAACCTCCACTTCTAAAACCACAGGGCACACCTCAGTGTGAATGTTCTATTTGTAAGGCAGTGCAAACCTTCTCCCGAGTTTAGCTGTCCTTAATTTAAGCACCACCATTTAAGGCTTTGGGCCAGAGGTTACACACCAAAAGAAAAAGCAGGGCCTGACTCTTGATGACTCAAAACCTTCACTTGGTGCTGGAACACTTCAGCGCTCCCTTGATTTTTTTTTTGGCACAGGGAACTTATGACCCAGATTCTGGGACACTGTATGGCCCCATCCTACCCCTGTCTGAATCAGGCTATTCACTGAGCTTCTCTCTCTGTGCTTCCTGAGGATCCTAGCAGAAGTGAAGAACTATAATGAAGCATACCAAACTGTCACTGAAGTGCAGTCCTGACACAGGCTGAGGAGTTTCAATAGATGCAATACTTGAACAGGAAAATTTATGCCTCCTTTAAGCAATTAGAGCAACATGAAAGAAATATGGTAGAATACTCATTTATCAGTGAATTTTATCACTTCATGGATGGTTTTCAGGTGGTCTGTTTTGAAATGACTGAAAGGAGAAGCCGTGATTCAAGTGATTTTAGAAAAGGGGATCATGATGTCAAGAGTGTGCAATCCAACCAATAGCCTTTCAGTGTGATGAGAAGCATGACTTGCAGGAGATTTACATTCTTTAAAGGATTTTTTTTGCAGCACATTCTGTTAATTACTTAGTTATTAGCCCTTATGAGAAGTCAATGCATGTGAGCAGACAAAAACGCACCTAGCTGACATTAGAAGCTTTTCTCAACAAGTTCATCAGAAGCAGGGGAGTATCTTGTAAACACACATGAAATAGGAAGAACCAGCTGACTGCAGTATTTCTACGCTTATGTGAAAACCTCACTGGGATTATTTAACAAAAAAATGGACAAGAAATAAACCAAGTTATTTCAAATCTCTCAGCAAAGAAATTCATTTTAAGCATAGGGAAACTGCTAAAATCACTTCTGTTGTCTGATATAACATGAGAGCAGGTGCCAATAATGTTTCCAATCTTTAAATATCTGAGCAGGGCTTCACGTTCTCAATTTCTGTATGTTTGGTAGCATAGACTCCACCTACACTGTAACCATGAGTCAGAAAAAGTACAATACTTCACAGCTCAAGCAGGGAGAAACTTTTCCTTATATATGTGGAATGACAAGAATACATTTAGTTTCCTAATCCCCTTGTTAAAAGGGGGAAAACATTTTGATTTGCCATTACCCCTTTACCCTTGGCTGGTGCATTTCCCTGCTAGACAAAGAAAAGTTTGAGGTGATAAAGGATTACATAATGTAGCTGAGCATAAACTGCAGGTTATGTAAAGATTAAAGCAGCAGGGTCAGCACAGGGACAGAAGTATCCCCGTTAGGCCAAGACAGACGGGGTTACCTGACAGCTAGTCCTGCAGACGATTGTTTTGTTCCAGGTTAACATTATTCATACTGAATATGGAACATTTAAGCGTGGCTCTGCCTCGGCCTCTCCCATTCCCTATTGCGATGCTTGCCACAGAGGTAATGCCTGCTTGTGCGGCAGGCGAGGCTCATTGACCCGACTGCACCCACGCTGCGGCCCCAACTCCACCCAGGGAGCCGTCGGTCACCGGCGGCTTTACGGGCCGGGGGCTGTTTGTGCCTTCCAGCCGTGCTAAGGCGACCCAGCAGCCCCACGCGCAAAACTACCGCGATGAACGCAGAAGTACGCCCGCAAAGTACCGGCCTCGGCCCTGGCCCCGCGCCCGAGAAGGCGCCGCGTGCCCTCGCACCG
>NW_008595529.1:0-5874 GCF_000691845.1 Merops nubicus
ATGCAGGTCTCTTAGCTCGTCTACCCAATTTCTTACTCAAGGGAACACACGTATCTTGGGCTTGGAGGAAGTGGTATTTAAAAATTGACCAACTTTATTGGGCCCCTTTAACCTCCAGAAGATTCGACTATGGTAAAGAGTGCAAAGTTAGCCCTGAGGAAGTCCATGGTTGTAATCCTACTTATTGCCCTGCTACCATGTAAAATACTGAACTCCACCATGTTGTGGTCACCATCACCAAGGCTGTTCCCAACCTTAATGTCCCCAGCCAACCCTTCTTTATTTGTTAATACAAGGTCTAGCAGTGCACCTCTTCTCGTCAGTTCCTCCACTACCTGCATTAAGAAGCTATCATCAGTGCACTGCAGGAGCCTTTTTGACTGAACTTGCCTGGCTGTGTGGGCTCCCCAGCAAATATCAGGGTGATTAAAGTCACCCATGAGTACCAAGGAGTATATTCTAGAGGCTACCTCCACCTGTCTGTAGAAGGCCTCATCATCTTCTTGGTTTGGTGATCTATAGTAGACTCTGACAACACTGTCACCCCCCTTTGCATGTCCCTTAATTCTTACCCACAAGCTTTCAGCCTGTTCCGCCTCTCCCCACAGACAGAACGCAATACATCTCCATTGCTCTCACACATAAAGGGCAACCCCACCGCCTTGCCTTGCTGGTCTGTCTTTCCTAAAGTGTACAGCCATCCATGACAGGCCATCCAGGACAACATTGCAGCCATGGGAGCTGTCCCACCATGTTTCAGTGGCTGGAATTATATCATAGTCCTGCAGTCTAGTGCAGATCTCCACCTCCTCCTGCTCATTCCCCGTACTCCGTGCATTGGTATATCAGCATTTCAGAGGGGGAGTGAACCCACCAGTGTTCACTCTTGCTATCTGACCATTCCCATTTGTATAATAAAATAATTAATACTATAATTTGGATTATTTCTTAATATTATGATTCAGAGTAAATATTTTAATTCTTATTGTGGGGCCTTGGGCCTCTAAAAGGGCCCAGATAACAAAATGGCAAATAATTAAAGTTGTTATAAAATACTAACGTAAAGCATATTTTTTTTTTTTTTTTTGCAGTGCACAATGTAGCACCTTTTAAGTCCTAAGTAAGGATAACATTCAGTTAAGTGACAAATGTAGGACACTGCTAACAAGCTTATATTTTAGTGACGGCTTTTTTGGTGAGTTTGGGGTTTTTTTTGCAAGCACTAATGTGGACAAAGTATGAGAAGTGGAAATTTAGGATGTTTGGGCCAGTGTGTAACGTATAAAGAATAATACTCTTGGGGTCTCTGGACAGTCTTGCTACAAGCCTCAGGACAACTTGTGCAAAAAGCCTGTGGCCTCTTTGATTCTGTGCAGGCATTTAAATGTTCTCAAACTTCCCAAACCCTGTTGATATGAGCTTTGTAGGACAAGTGAAAGTATTTTGATAAAACAGACTTCCTTTGAATTTTATGGCTGATTCTAAACTTGGAACTTGGTTTCCTAGGTTCAGCACTTCAAGACAAACACTGATGTGGATTCCAGACTCCTTCTTTTCCAGGTATCTGTATTTTATCATCACATTAAATGAAAATAAGTTAAAAATTATTATATATATATACATGTGTGTATTCTGAGTTATTAATTTATGCTGTAAATAGTGGTGTGGTTTTTTTTCATAATGCATGCTCCCCTACTTCAAGCAATGGGACAGGTTAATTTGAAATAAGCTGTTATCCAAAAGACATCTCTTGTCTTGAATGATGCTGTGGCAGGCTGAAGAGTTGTCAGTTTTTAAACACAGTAGAAAAAAGCCTTGGAATCTGCAGGAAGGGGAAATGCCACTGACTCTGTTTCTATATTGCCACTTGTGACCTGATTGACAGTAAACAGTAGCTCCGCCTTTAGTGTTTTTTTGAGCTAACTCAAAGATTTGAGAGTTTTAATTTGTGGCATAGTAGCTGTTGCATTATTGAACACCCTTCTGCTAGCTTTTATGTCCCTACCATTAGTACTCTGTAGGGTGTGCTGCTTACTGTTTGTACCCTGGTAAGTTTCTTGCTGAAGTTGCTGTACCTCTGTCACCTTAGTTAATCCTAAACACACAAAAGAAAACCTAAAGGCTGGCAACTTCACTTCCTTAATTTAATTATTGTACTTTAGACTTCTTTGCCAATAAAAGCCTGGCAGCTGACACAGGCAGCATTACTTGCTCATGTTCTACTGAAATGTTCATATAAATGGAATGCCAGGGCAATGTCACCTTCTTTGAGGCATGGAAGAAAAGGCACAAGGAGGAGGTCCCATGCTATTGCCTAATCTTTATCAACACTAAATATACTATCTAAGTAGGTTATTCTGAAAGTCATCCAGTACTGAAAAATCTCAGAGGTAATTGTCATCCAGATTTAGATGGAATCTTGAATCTGTTGATGTTAGTTTGCTTCTTATCTGTAAAAAAAAAAAAAAGAAAGGTTTTTCTATGCAAAAAGTACTTGGATCAGATGAGACAGAAGCTTTGAAGTAAAACTGTGTAAAAACTCATGTACCTCATTCTTGTCTTGTAAGTCCTTGCAAATTGGATTGGTTTGTCTTCCATTTTACTTCAGCAGCTTTTACCAATTTACTGCAGTGTAACAAACTACACAGCTTACTGTGTGCTTGGGAAAACTTCCATCCTTTCAGGCTAGGCTTTGTGTCTGTTTTCTTTGGGAATCTGAAGGTCCTTATAATGCAACTCTCAGACTTTCTTTAAGTGTACATACACTGCTCTTTTGTTCAGGAGAGATGCTTTACGACCAACCCCTGCCCTCCCACCCCCTTTCTCCCCAGCATTCTGCCTCACCCAACCAGTTTTCTTTGCTCAGCTACACTGTTTTACCAAAATGCAACCAATAGTATAGAAAAGAGCACAAACTGGCAGTGTTGGTATCCTGTATTTGTGTTAGTATGTTTCTGAGGGACATCTAATGAATATTTCCTGTTTTTTAGTTTGCTGAGTGGACGAATTTCAACACTGAAGGACGAAACTGGTGCTGTGAGTAATAAACTTACTGATAACTCATTAGCGTTAGGCTTTCAGTTAGGTTCTCTCCTAAAGAATATTCACTGTGGGTGTTAATGGAAGGTACAGTGCCTGAATCAGTCTAAACTTTTGTGAAAACTGGTGACATCTCTGGGTTTCTTGGTTGTCACCTGAATGACAAAAATAAATGAAATTGGAACAATGTGTGCATTTTTGTGCTCATTCTACATTATACAGACAACACAGGGACAGCAACTGTACTTTCTTTTTAAACTGAAAAGTTGCTAATTGCTGTATTGCAGAGAGAGGTATAACTTTCATTAGCTAGCTATTGCATATTGATGAGAATATTGACATAAAAATTTAGCTCTTGTTGGCAAATATATGTAGCAAAATGACCATTTCAGTTTGTGTGTATGATACTCTTAAATGGGAAACTAGTTATGTCGATGCTGAGTGATAGTAAAGCACACAAGTACTTTGCTAGAAGTGTAGAGATAGTTGTAATGGTAATTGAGTTCATTGAAAAAAAAAAAAAACCACTAAATTTATCTTGAGACCTTATTACATTTACTGCATTCTGAATACATGATAGGAAGTGAGAGTACCTGCTGACCTTCATGGAGACACTAGAACTTAAAGAACACATTTATTAAATGCCATCTGTTTGCAGCAGTGTTAGTATATATGTCTTTCAAGAATGTTGAATTGGTGGGTGGCAGAAGAATTATAATAAGAAAGGAAAGGTCTGAAAACTTTGGGTGATGTTTGTCTGCTGACTAGCTTGTCTTCAACTCCTCTTTCCCATGCTCAAAAAAACATTTTAGTTGGTGGGTGCTCCATAGTAATGCTAAAGTATAGACATTTTTCTTTGCAGATATTTATTGATCGAGATCCAGCAGCATTTGCACCTATTTTAAATTTTCTTCGCACAAAGGAGTTAGACTTACGGTAAGAAGTTCTAATTATTTAAAATGAAAATTAATTTGAGCAGATGCATTAGAAAACTTTCTCAAATGAGGATAGTTCAGTTTTACTCATCTAGTTGGGTGCCTAGTATATGACTGTGCTCCCTGGTAGATGTGAGACCATGTGTAGAGTATATGTACGGCATGGTGGAGGCAGAAATGGTAGCATTATATTTTGTTAGTGTATTCTTGTCTTTTCAGCCACTTTTAGCAATGTATTTCTTCATTGTTTCTGTATCCTTATTTTAATCAAAGATAATTCATACTAAGATCACTTTGAAATCTCAAACATCTACATGTTAAATGCATTTGGTAGTAATTCTGTAAACTGTTAGGTAGCTTGACATTTCACATTGTGTAATATCTAGCTATATGCTAGTATTTATATACAAGATATTGACTCACTTTGTGGTTTTGGTTTTTCTTTTTTCTTTAGGGGAGTGAGTATTAATGTTCTCAGACATGAAGCTGAATTCTATGGAATCACTCCTTTAGGTAACCTTTATTTTTTATTATGAGGTCATCTTATATTTATCACTGTAGTAATGACCCACTTACAAGTCCTGGGAAGTTGTGACTCGAGATTTTTCAAACTTATTGATGTAACTTATTTGAAATAATGTAATGCTTCCTAGGAAGTGAAAGTTGTGGTCACATCTGGTTTTCCTCCTTAGTGAGAAGATTGCTACTATGTGAAGAACTGGAACGCTCATCTTGTGGCAGCGTCCTTTTCCATGGCTACTTGCCTCCTCCAGGTATCTTTGTATTCATGGTCTGATGTTGCTTGCAGTTACTTGTTGCTTTAGTTTGTGGGGGAAACTGGCTGAGGTAGTTACTCTAGCTGTCAAAATGTCCAGAGAAGGCTTTCCTACAGAAAGTTTAAGATGAATGGTGGAATTGAGCATCATTCTGATTAAAACACAAGGTTTTTATCTGTGTGCTCTATGAAAGGCATATTTAGAGTACTGGGCAGGGGGTTGTGGCACGTTAATCTTAAGGAAGCTCTGTTTGGTAGTAGACTAGAGGTTCTAGAATTGTGTCTCAGTTAAAGATTATCAGCATGAAGTGCTTTCTTCTTTATGAAGGTACAGTTACTTTAGTTACCCTATGTCTAGGTGACAAATCACCACAAACGAGCTTTCCTTAACAATGTGAGTACTTGTTAGATTTTTTTCTTTGTGGAGATGAACTCAGTTTGGTTGCTAACCTGAAAGCTAGGGGATAGCTACCCAATTTGTGGACAAGTTTTCTGAAGATGGTTCCTTAAATTGTGAATGTCAACGTATGAGCATTTTCTGTTGCAGTGTTACAGTATTGCCTAATTCTTACAGCAGTTGTATCAGACTTTAGATCAAAATGCACAAGTATTAAGCCTGTGTTTTGTAAGTGAATGAATATCTATTATGTTACTAAAGTTGGTTAAATGGGACAAAACATTTGTTTTCTTTTACAGGGATTCCCAACCGTAAAATAAATAATACTGCTGGGCCACCAGGTGATGTTAGAACCGGTCAAAACTGCTCTGAGAGTGAGATTCATGGAGGTGGTGTCCAACCTACACTTGCTGGTACTGCAGAAAGTACAGTCAGGCTAGGTGAGGAATGTCAGTTTTAAAAGCAAAACAAATTGCAAAGGTGATTGTCACTGGTAAATAAAAAACTGAGTGACTATTTCTGCTTCCAGTCTGTTATTCTACGTTTGTCAGATCTTAAACGATAGAACACTTGCTTAAAATCTACTCCCTATACAGTATTTAAGGCAAATCAAAGTTCTTCAAGCACTCTTAGTGTGGCCCCTTACACAAATGACTTACACTGTACTAAATCCATAATAAAAACAAGACATATCGGGTCTCTTTGGTTTTTTTTTAGGACCTCATTCC